>NC_086052.1:306666-613333 GCF_947568885.1 Cydia strobilella
TTTCAGGTTCAGCACACGGAGTGTTATAAGTCACTAGGCCAGTAGAGCGGGCTGTGGGGTGTGTGGGGCGTGTGGGGGGTCGCGGGCAGGGGGTCGTCGGGTGGGCAGTCGCAGTGGTGGGACACGACGAAGTTGCCGTAGTCGTCCGTGAGGGAGGTGAGCTGCGTCGCGCACACGTGGCGCCGTCCGCCGGAGCACCACGACCGCTCTGCATGGCGGAACAATATGCCCGTTAACATTTAAACACATATTTCAACTCATTATTTGTAAAAACCGAACTATAATCGAATGCTTTTTCTACATGAATCTCCGGGCATAACTAATTAATTCATTATATGTACAACACTTTAGAAGTATAATGAATTTGACTAATGCCATGAGCACAAAACAAGTCATTTTCATCACACTCGCTTAATAAATGTGGAATTGCACGCAGGCTTAGCGGGAACTATAGAAAAAGCGTTTTCCCTAGGGAGTTATGAAGTTTCTAGTATTATAATTAACAGTTTTTTCGTCTTTATATTACATTTTTGTATCGCAAGTGTGATGAAAAACATTGTGTGTAACTCGGGGCGTAATAATATTGCAAACTCGACTCTATAAATAGCTCCGGCAACCCGTCGCGATTTAACTATACTCTCGTTTGCAATATTTAACTTACGCCCCATGTTGCACAATGTACTATTAACTAATGTCACTTTTATAAAGCTTATAATCGTATAGAGAACACCACATAGAAAAAACTACAATATGTATCTGTAGCAAATACATTTCAATAGGTAATTGTTATAACTTAAAATGTTACCTTCACTAATGTCCACATCTGATATTAGCTCCTCATTCATAAGTGCCGTCAATGCGTCGTCTGTATGATTCGATTCTGTAAAAAATGAAACATTTATTGTAAAAGAAGGATCACAAAAGAACATCCCTAATTAGTGCTAAGTAGTAAGTGTTCGTTTTGCACAGTTATAATACTTATAATTTATTTCACTTATTGAAATTACCATTCCAATAAATTTTAGAAATCTGAATGAGTAAATGAGCCTCTCCTCAACTACCAGAAGTTAGAATCGTTATTAAATGTATAACGATTTTTTCTCTTTCCTTGGTATATGGTGGCTAAAAAATAAGTCATCATTTAAGCATCATTCATTTCATTCATTTGTATTGTATTGCATCAAGCATCACTCAAATCGAACCTTCACATCAAAAACTAATTTCCCTCTTTAATTATTTTTTTAAAGTTAAAGGCACAACTTATTCTGTAATTCAGTACCATTCAATATAATTGTGCAGTAAAAAATATTAATTGTGCAAAACCTAAGCTGTTACGTGCACGCATGAGATCCTTAAAAAAAATAGCCTGTCAAGGCATTTCCGTCAGTTGAATTTCGCGCTTTTTTCTACTGAGAAACTTGTTAAAAAAAGTTTTTTTTAGAAAAGTTATATAGTTGGTCAAGCAAATCTTGTCAGTAGAAAAAGGAGGCAAATTTAAAAAAATGTAGGCGCGAAGGGATATCTTCTTAGAAAATTTGAATTTCGCGCCTTTCTCTACTGACAAGATTTGCTTGACCAACTATAGTCTTTGATTTTATTAAGCAGCATTCGCACAATCATACACGACAGTTTTGTAAGAACGAGACATATGTAAGGTCGTTTATCTTACTATCTCATTCTATCCTACTATGGCTTGAAATGATAGTTGAACGGGTCGTGTAGACGCGGCCCGCGGCTATAATAATTGGCTGTTTGCAATTTTCTTAGTGGATACAGATTTAAAAAAAAACCGGCCAAGTGCGAGTCGGGCTTGCGCACGAAGGGTTCCGTACCATTGCGCAAAAAAACGGGAAAAAAATCACGTTTGTTGTATGGGAGCCCCACTTAAATATTTATTTTATTCTGTTTTTAGTATTTGTTGTTATAGTGGCAACAGAAAAACATCATCTGTGAAAATTTCAACTGTCTAACTATCACGGTTCTTGAGATACAGCCTGGTGACAGACAGACAGACGGACAGCGGAGTCTTAGTAATAGGGTCCCGTTTTTCCCCTTTAGGTACGGAACCCTAAAAAGTAAAAAAAAAAACAATACAGTAATGAACACAATTTTAAATATACTTTTTCTTTGTAATACGTTTGTATGAAATGTAGTTTACCATGAATAATGGTTTGAATTTTTTAAATTTGAGTTTGACCATAATAAAGAACTTCCCGTACTATATTTGATACAATAAGCGGAGCATTTCTGAGCATATTGGAGAAAAAAATGTTACTGTTAGTATGAACAATTGAACATGAACATTACCTGTGCCTGTGCCGTGCGCCTCGGGCGCGGCGCCCTGCAGCCGGGCCGGGTCGGGCGCGGGGGCTGGGGCAAGCGCGGGCGCGGGCGCGGGCGCGGGGTCGGTGGGCGTGGCGGGGGGCGTGGGCGCCGCGTCGGGCGCCAGCGTCCCCGTCCCCGCCCCCACACCCGCCGCCTCCCCGCTGCTGTTGCTGCTGCACTCGGGGCTGTACGGCGCCATCTACAATATCATCCTCGGTTTCTTAATCCATTCTATTACGACACCGACAAAATACGAACAACGAAACGGTTCAAATGTGTAAGGCGGATTCACAATCTGACAGTCTGACGAATACAAAAATAAAGCGCCCGAGCCTAAACTGATATGATCGTCTAAATCTGTAAATCCCCATGCTCCTGGTGAACTTCCCGTATGAATTTTGTTATAATTTATGAAGCTCGGAAAATTTTTCATACTTTATTTGCTTTCTTTTAAGTATAGTTTAAAAATACGCAATCTAGTTAAAATTACAGTGAACCATTCAATAGGAGAGACACAATCATGTCATGTTCGGTCATAGTGGAGTTGCTTGATTTTTTTAATAATATAAAAGGCAAACAAGCAGAAAAACCTGCAACACCAGGAGGGGTCGCAGGCCTTTAAGATGGAAATACGCTCTTTTCTTGATAGTTTGAAGGTGACGAAGGCCTGTCTAACAATGGCCGTCTTTTTTTTTAAAGAGATGATAAGTATACCAAAATACTTACCCGTAGCGACCTCCGTCGCCGCGGAGTTACTTCGGATAACTTGTAACTACTATCCATAGCCCAATATGATCCTTTGCCCGGGTCGTCTTTGCTGCGAGCCACTTTCATGAAGCATTTGTTCAATGACAGGTTGTGCCTGATTGAGTTCTGAAATTACAAGAATTTATATAATAAATATATGGAATCTTTCAAGTTTGACAGATAAATATAATACACATTATTTTATATACTACATAGTGGAAAATTGCAAATTTTTGACATTTGTTAGGAGAAATTACATAATATAATATACCTACGTGTTAGACTACTTAAATACTACGTCTTAAACCTTATATCTATATAAAATAGTACAATTTGATTGCAAACATCATTGTAAATTAAAAAACACACTTTTGTGACAAAAAAAAACATAAAACAGCAAATTTGGACACATCAAAACTATTACAACTAGGAAGGATCTAGATCTTGCATTTTGAGAGAGATAAAAGTGCAGAAATTGTAATTCAATGCTACTGGCACAGGGCGGACACGCTATACAACAAAAATCACTTGCGTTTCTATGTGTGAAAGGCACGTCTGTACACGCGGCATGCGTCATTGTGTGAGTAAGTTGCTTAAAAACAGTACTGAGCGGTCGGCAAACGGCCGTCAATCTGCTGTCGCGGGCTAGGTAATTCGAATCGGGGCGGAGCGGTGCGTGGCCGTTCTGTATGATAATACTGTGCTACTAGTCTTTGTGGAAAGAGAAGACTCGTAAAATGTATGAGCTCCCTTACATTCCACAACCCTTCTCTTTGACTATGTTTGTGTACGTATGCTTCATTATACCACAGATAGATATAACTCCGTAATAGATGGATACAGTCTAAGGAAAAAACGTGCCTCGAAAATCACGAAAATTTGATTCTCGATCAGAGGGCGCCACTACCTTTGGCCTACTCTCGATAGGTGGCGTTGACGGTTTCGTTTGTTATTAACAATTTTAACGCATATCAGTGAAAGAACATGGATCAAAATCACAAAAATAATTAATGTAAATAAAAAAAAACAAAAAACAACAGACAATAAAGATTATGATTATGAAAACATTTATAATTATTATTATTATTATTATAGCCTCTTTGTTTCCATACTCTTTTCCGTTATTTAGTTTTTTTTTTTTTTTTTGGTTAAAATATGTTTTTATGCTGTTGTTGTTTCTGTTATTTTTTCTTCTTTCTTGGGGTATGGATCCCGTTTGGGTAAAGGCCTCCTCCCATTTCTTCCATAAATATCTATGTTTGGCATTGTACATCCAGTCTTTCCCGGCAACCTCTACTATGTCATCGGTCCACCGTTTGACAGGTCTTCCAGTTTTCCTCTTCGCTGGTAATGGTCCTTTCCATTTTGTTGTTAATGTTGTCCATCTGTTATCTGTACACCTTGAGATGTGTCCTGCCCATTGCCACTTGAGCTTTAGAGCTTGTGTGAGCGCATCCTTTACGTTTGTTTTGCTTCTTATAGTTTCGTTTCTAATTTTATGCATTTTGTTAATTCTCAGTATGCTTCTTTCCATAGCTCGTTGTGTAGTATTTATTTTTTGTTTGATTTTGTTAGTATAAGTCCACGTTTGGCATCCATATAGTAAACTGGGCAAAAGGCATGTGTCCATTACTATCCTTTTTATCTATATATAAAGAAAACATTTATCCATATATAAATACATTTTATCGTATTTTATACATCTTCATTTTTAGTTTTAATCGTGTGTAAATTTACTGTGGTTACAAAATTTACTATGACAGTACCGCTCCATCCTATTATATCCTCTTTGATTATACTATAGCTATACAACAAGTAAGTCTTACCATCCATCCCTTGCCAGCTTCCCTGTAGTAAGGGAAGGCATTGCAGATGTATGTGTAGATCTCGTTGAGGGTCATCTTGCCGTTGGGAGAGCTGCTGATTGCTAGGCGGATCATGCTGGCGTAACTGGAAGGAATGAAGAGAGGATAAGTTTCTGAAAAATCTTAAATAGGAAACCTCTAGGAACGTTAGAGAAATCAGGGTTTGAAAGGGTAATTTTTTAATCAAAGAAGATTATTTTGATAATTAACATTTAGATAAAGACTTTTTGGAGAGAATTCCCTGTTTAATAAATATTTTTATCCATCCATGATTGATATACAATAATAAAAACTTGATTTGTAAATTAAATACAATCCCTAAGTTTCTCATTAATTCTTTTACAAAACATTTTTCTATCAACAGAACTTTAATTAATTCCTCTAGAAAGAGCATTTGTCAAAACAAAATGTTAATTTCAATTTCATTTTCAATGATAATAACATATAAATCAATTATATTGTACAAAGTCGGCAGGAGGTAGAACATGACGAAGACTTTTCTGCTTAAGGTTCTCCGGCCAGTCATCATTGTGCTTTGATGTTCCGACATTAATGTGGCAAGAAATGCCGCGCTGCAATAGGACTTTATAGCCATCAACGGCGATGCGGGACCCCATGAGCCCACAAGTGCCGCAACAAGCATCTACAACAGATGATGTGGCCAATGATGATGTACAAAGTAGTAAGCAAAGTATAGAAGGATTTAATTAGTCACAAGCTGTATTTCTAGGAACTGCTTTAGATTAGCAGTGAAGGAAAACAACAAACTCAGGCACATGATGTAATGCTACACCTACCCATTACTTGCGAGGCTTATGACTAATTATTATGGAATTAATACCATCATACCTATAAAGAAGGTCTCTTGTGTCTACTGTTTGAAGAAACCGGGAAAATATGAAGTTAAATTAGTTTTCCTCCCCCTGCAAATTATGTAATTTTTTTTTTACTTTATAAAACAAATATGAAATAATAAAATTTTGAATATTTATATTTTGAAGCAAAACCATAACCTTCCTGGACTTGCTGGCTCCATGGGGAACCAAGAAATCTAGAAAGACCTTGGCTTTGAAAATTAAATTAAATTATTGTCATTTATTCAAATTAAATTAAAAAGCTGCCCAGGGTTCCAGTGGGTTTTAAAAGGGTAAACAGGCATTTAAATGTACTATCATTTATCAGCTGATTGATAGTTAGCAAGAGACTAGAGGAATAAACGTTAAGGGGTAGAAGTGGCAAAACTATGTACCTGTAGGCGGGTTTGGCGTGTTTGATCTTGATCGCGTTCTCCTTCTGGTCTGCCTCCTTGTTGTTGTTCTCCTGCAGCCCCAGGGGCTGCACGCCCTCGAACAGGAAGCGCGGGATGGGCCCCAGCGGGCTGTGCCGCGGCGGGCCCGGGCTGTACGCCGGCAGCCATTCCACTCCTGGCGAGTCGCTCATTGTCCATTCACCGCACTCCACTACACTTCACTACCCATTCCTAACAAAGAAAACCACACCGTTTAGGTCGCACTACACCCAACAAGTCCCTCCGTGGGCGTAACTCACGCTCGCTACCTTTTATGAAGAGGATCCCCACATTTCATTGTAGAACACCAAGATCGCGGATCCTTGAAATTACGATGTTACAGAATACTTTGAAGGTGAACTCCGAGAAGGCGCGCAGCTCAAGGAAAACGCAACGACACTAAAATATAGTTGAAGACGTTAATTAACCATGGAAAATAACATAAGAAATGAAATAAAATTAAATTTCTGAAATTATTATGACATTTGAGGCGCCTACAACAAGGAAAATGGCGGCGGCGGTCATCATTCTTCCTTCTTTTTTTTTTTACTGCCTATGGATTGTAGAAAATTTATCCCTATCCATAAACGAAAAATAATATGTATTAAAATGGACTATTTAAACAATAAAGGTAATGAAATATGATATAAACTCGACATAATACTTTATAGAAGTTGAATCAAAGAGTAGTATAATATAATATTGAGTTGAATATTCTATTATACCTTTAATTGGGATACTGGTAACATTGCAAAGTTGCCAGTGTCTAAAAATCATTTAAAAAGCTGTCAGTTTGAATGAAATGTCGGAGGTGGAAGGTCGTCTCTTGGTCCGTTTAATTTTAACGGTTTGTTGACAAATTATACGCAGAGAAAGAAACTTTTCTATGAACATTAATATTGACTTTTTGAGTGTATTATAAAGTGTTTTTGTGACCATGGCGAGTCAACCCGAAGTCGGCGTGTCCGACTTCGTGCTCTTGGACAATTTGACTGCTGACAAGTTTATTGAGAATTTGCATTTGAGGTAAGTGTGACTTTTTCACGTTTCGGCGCCGTGCGTGGGATTCCTCGGTTAAGTCCTCGGCAATAAAATAAACATAAATCGCATGGAATAATACTGAGAACGGTGTATTTCATAAAACTGTGTATGGTGTTCCTCTTTTAGCGCACGTTCTTGTGTTTAGTTAGCTGTTGTTTGACCTTCGTGTTCGTGTCATGAACTATTAGAGTAGGTAAGCGCTTGCTGCAGCATATTCCACTTAGGTAAATCAATATTAGAACAGCTGATATCACCACTTCGTTTGCAGGTATTCATTCCTTATTTAGTTTATGAATGTTTAAGGACAGAACTTAGTTCAAAAAATACAAATACAATAATTTCAGTATACCTACAAAATAATTCTGAAATACAGTGTTAACTCCATATAACGTCACTCGATATAACGATTCACTCCCTATAACGTCGACATGTGTTGCCCATAGTATTTCTCTCTATATAATGAAAACTCTCTATAGCGTCAAAAAACTTCTGGTCCCTTGAGTATTGCTATATAGAGAGTTAACTTGCGTGAATAAGTTTGTACATAGCCAGGTTACTCACACACATGAATGCTAGTCAAATTACTCATTCAAGTAACATACAAACTGTATATTGTGGTTTCGACTTTTCCTCATGTTACCCTTGTGCTGTTTCTGAATAGCCTGTATTAGGAATACACCTCTTATGTTGGTAATTGGATTGATGGCTCAAATCTTTTTGTTTGAATGTCAACCTGGTCATGGCCATTCACCTGTCCAAACTAAACTTGTGTGATGACCGCACTAATGAGTACACTCTTCTTCTTCTTCTTTTCCTGTTACCCCCTGCTGGGGTGTAGGGCCCGAATCTTGTCTTTCCATTGACTACGGTCTTGGGCAGCTTGGGTAACCTCCTCCCACCCCATCCCCAATACACCCAGTTCTTGCTCCACAGAACGACGCCAAGTGGATTTAATGAGTACACTAAGGTGTAAAATTACAACTATCCACATACACACTTATGCTACAATACTCCTGTTCTTCTTCTTCAGTCGGTCCCTCAGTGCTGAGGATCGTGACATCATGTCCTTCTGTTGAAGATCCGGTTCCTCCATAGGCTTCTATTCTTCGCCAAGTGCATGGCCTCGTGCAGTTTTAATTGCATAGGTGCAGTGATTTGAGCACACCATCTAGTAGGAGGAGGGCCCTGAGGTCTGGTGCCTTCAACTTTACCCGTCAAAAACCTACTCCTGTTCTACCATCTGTACAATGGGGAATGTTCTGAAGAACTTTTTGTTTTGGTGCGCCACCGTTGCGTTTTTACCACTGCACCTCCCGCCAAACAAAATAAATCCATTAATTACGTCACAAGAATTTAGAGGTTTTTTTGACCCCTCCCCCCCTCCTTGCCACACTTGGTCACATTTGGCAAACCCCGTCCCCCTGGTGTGACGTCACATTTTTTCAATGAAATCAGCAAATCGAATTAAGTATTTTATTAATATTTTATCAAAATATTTTTAACAAAATAAATATTAGTAATTTTATAACCCAAAACAGATTAGGAAAGGAAATTAAATTATTAAAAACGATTATCATTTCAAAAACTTGTTATTTAACTGTGCAGCAAATAAAATAATTTAAATAAGTTAATGTTATGTTAGTTTGTTGTACTTACAATAAATAATTGAATTGAATTGAATGTGACGTCACAAAGTTTATGACCCCCTCCCCCCCTAAACGTGTGATGTAATTAATGGATGACCCCAAAGCTCATCCTCACTTTCTAGACACGTGGCAAACCAAGAACAAGCGGGCATCTCACTCGTTTTTGCCATGTGTGGAATGAGCTACCTTCTGAGGTGTTTCCCTTGCGCTATGACATGGGGTTTTCAAGAAGCAGGTAATTAGAGTTCTCAAAGGTGGGCAACGCATAAGTGGCTTCTCTTATGTTGCTTATGTCCATGGGCGGCGATGACTGCTTTCCATCAGCCGGCTCGTCTGCTCGTTTGCTTCCTATTACATAAAAAACCGGCCAAGTGCGAGTCGGACTCGCGCACGAAGGGTTCCGTACCATTACGCAAAAAACGGCAAAAAAATCACGTTTGTTGTATGGGAGCCCCCCTTAAATATTTATTTTATTCTGTTTTTAGTATTTGTTGTTATAGCGGGAACAGAAATACATCATCTGTAAAAAAATCAACTGTCTAGCTATCACGGCTCATGAGATACAGCCTGGTGACAGATGGACAGACAGACGGACTGAGGAGTCTTAGTAATAGGGTCCCGTTTTTAGCCTTTGGGTAGGTAACCCTAAAAATACTTATCGTTTCTTATATAAATACTTCCTAACACATAGAAGCTGCAAAACAGATTATATCGGTAATTGTTAGCAACGTGAAGTCATAAGCAAAAGTGAATCACTTGACTGCCACAGATCACTTGCTCGTATCTAATAGATGGAGCATTTCCCTCACGCTCACTACGCGTTGACACTTTCATAATGGCGGCGCCCTATAGGGTATTTGACAACATTAAAAATATATAACGAATTGCTGTCATCCTGAAAGATAATAAACTAATAAAGTATATTTCACTATATTTGAATGTAAATTATGTTTAGTTTTTGGAATATAAACGAAAGAAAATTTATTATTTTTTGAAATTTCATCAGGGACGTGAACGCTCTGTGATTGGTCAACGCTCGGATGACGTCACACGCGCGTAAACATTCTTGATTGCCTTGAGTGTTTTAACTGTTTTATTTGTATTTAGTTAATTTTAGTTATTGTTCCACAGTTTTCTGATATATTCCGATTTATCCGTATATCTAGTAGCACAATATTCATAAGAATCTCAAAATGGAGCCGAAATATGTGAAAGCTGATAGCGGCAACCTACCAGACATAGACGCATTAATGGTTGCACTTTTCTTTAAAGATAATCCGGATTACTATGCTGCGGAACTTAGAAATGTAAAAACAGCTGTGTGAGTATACGTAGAAATTGTTTATTTACGAACATTTCGATTTCGATGATACGAATACGACGACGATATATATATATATATATAGAATACGATGACGAGAATAGTATCTCCATACTGCACTTTAGTTTGAAAGAAAAAGTATGCTACTAACTACCTACTAATGCTGAAAGAGCTATGTTATGAGGTTATGTAGTAATACATTAAATACCTAGATCTTGTTTCGTTAAATACAACAAAATCTGCTGCTTTAACTACCATATTTATTTACAGTTAAATATTACTTACATCGAAGTGGTCTTCACACATAAAAACATTTGTATGCGCTAAAATGCTCTTTGGGTCTCTTCGCGCTAGTTTTAACCACATTTTTCTTTTTTTGGGATTCGTTGGAACGGAAACAAACAATTTATCTGGATTTTTTATAGTCGTACTTGAACATTGCGGAACTATACACCATTTATATACCATTTTACAGTGAAATAATCAATTCAATGCACATAAACCATAAGATTTACTAAGGTCATTGACTGAGTTTACTCGCGTGTGACGTCACACGCGTCACGTGATTAGCCCCTTTGCAAAAATAGCGTTTAAGGCGCGTTCAAAATAAATAAACTTTAACATTGTTTTTTTATATTTAATACAGGAAATTTCACGGAAATATCAATGTAGTGTAATAATTAAGTCATAAACAATCAATTAAAACCATTTTCAAAAATTAGTCAAATAGCCTATTACTCATTTTTCAGTTGCATGCCTACCTGGTCTACATTTTCAAACTGAGTAAATTAAAATAAACTAAAGTCCCTACTAATAAAGTGTTCTTTCATATAATGGAGTGCGATGGATGAAATTAGGTGGTGCAGCTCGCGACGTAGTAAGCAAGTGTTAAAGGCCGAAGCACACATGATGCGTACGGAATGCATCCCTTTGCCATAAGTACATCGCTTGCATTGCATTTTACACTGTAGATAACCGAATGCAACAGGAGACGCAAGCGATGAACAGTAAGCTGCAGAGATAACTGAGCCCCCCTGCATAGAAACTTGTTTGCAGGGGGGATAATCATACTATGCAAGTACACAGGACAGGAAGCTAAGAGCAGAGAGTGTTGCATACGCATTCGGTGTGGACTAGCCTTAAGATCGTATATCTACATATTGATATTGAAGCATGGGAGGTGAGGTGTTCTATAGGAGGTAGTCTATGTTCGGAGCCCATTTAATGTTTTAAATGGTATCTATGTCATGGCACAACTAGTTAGTTTCATATTTATTGCTTGTACGTGTTGTTTTTATCAAAGTAGGTAATAGTGTGAAGGTATAGGCATTGATTGCTGTGCATAGATAGAGAGAAAGGTGCTCTGGAGTAGGCAATTTTAATTCACGTTATTAGAGTGCAGCTGATATCGCCTCTGGTGGCTCAGTCATCAATTATAAAATGACTAAAAAATATGGACAGATACTTAATATACCTTATGAAAATAGACTACATCTAACATCTATACATAATATCTTTCTATCACTCAAGTTGGCTAATCTCAAGTACCGACGCTGACACAAAGATGAAGCCTTCGTAACAATGGCCCGCTGTCGCGCTGACATCACCTTCATTATTATCGAGTCTACTTATAATGCTGCTTGCTAATTAGAAGTAAGATAAAATGTCCAAGTCGCTGTTTAATCATCGGCGCTGTGAGGTCTGGAGGTATTGATCGCATTCGAAGATTACTTATCGCTTCCCCACCCCAAGAGATGGTCTTTCTCTTGGAGAGGTTTATGCCAAAGGCCAACAAACTTAGGTATGTAGAAAAAGATTGTCAATAATCATCATCACCATCATCATGTCAACCGATAGACGTCCACTGCTGGACATAGGCCGCCCCCAAGTACCTTGGGGGGGATTGCCGTAGTCGCCACGCTTGGCAGGCGGGTTGGCGACCGCAGTTTGATAGAGGTAGTTCTCGGAGGACGCTGCTGCCCATCCACCGGATAATCAATAATAAGTTGTTGCAAATAAAATCAAGTGCAGTATTCGAAAACGATTAAATGATACTTTATTGCACATTTGAGTCAACATATCGGTTGTATGAGATAGGTATTTGCGGTTAGACCGCACATATCATGATCGCGTTCACGGGAGTAGAGGCTTTTCAACCGGATCTTTGGTTTGAACACAATCTAGATTTTGGTGGAAGAAGAAATAACAAGACGATCAACTGCAAATCAAACAAACAGGTACATATGTATAAGAAAACTCTTCACTATTACGCATTAGATCTAAGATATTAAGAGATTAAGTGACAGATTATAATACATTTGTGACACTGAGGTTCCTGAAACTGCTTATATCTGGGGAGCTGGCGATGCCAAACGTGTAGTTACTCGAGCGTCGTAGACCTATTGGAATCAAAAGATTAGGTGACAGGAACACAAAAAGGTTATAAATAAGTTTTATTTTCCAGCAAGCAGGAAAGCGTCTACAGATTTTTTTTTAATTTCGGGGGGTTGGTGCAGGGTTAAAAAAATCGTTAAATAAATTGTGGATTTGGTCGTTTTGGTCCAAGTTAATGCTATAATTTTTCTATAACTTAATCTGGCAATTATTTGTACGCATTTCCTTAATCAGTCAATCACAAGTTTGACACCCGATTTTCACATTGTAACCTTCAGGTCAAGGAAATGCGTACAAAACTTGGACTAAAATGACCAAATCCACAATCTGCTTAACGATTTGTTGAACCAACGGATCAACATAGACGGTTAAAAGTGGTTAAGGTAGACTTCACAGGATATCTTAATCTGACGCGCTCAAGTAACTACAAAAATCCCTACTTCGGCTCTCCAACCATTATTTCTTTCTACTGTGGTTCTCTCTTCTCTCTTCTCAAAAGTTATCTGAACCGCTATAAGGAAATATCACTGATTGCCCTCCATTCATTGAAACATCATACCGTATTGGTACTGCCACAATGTAGGATTTATAGGTTTACCGGTACGGCACTAACAGCAACACAACTGACCATTGTTGAACCTTATGTCCTTGCAGTAAGGTTCACGAATTGTCAGACAGGATGCTACCGCATTATAGTCGCCACAAAACCAGCAATTTCAGCTCGGATCGTATTTACAACTTTCAGGGATCATTCGAAAACGTACCTAAAGCTTTTGCAATAAGGTTAGGTTAGGTTTAAGGTTATTTATTATTGAAATACTGCCGTAAAGTTCGGTGTTTTCAAAGGAGACAAATTGTTTCACCATAATGCGGTTATTCGCGTAAAGTTTTATGGGTTAATACTTGACTAGGACAGTAACGGCTTTCTTAAGGCACGTGGAATAACTGATGTGGTTGAACCGCAGTACAGTCTCCGTCAGATAAAATCGGAGCGGTCAAGGTGCTCAAAAATATCTGAACACGCACTCTAACGCCTTGACAAGAGCCGACGACTGTACTTACAGCAACGCTCTTAATTGACCAGATGTAGATCTTATGTCCTTGCAATAAGGTTAACGGATTGTCAGTCAATTGTGGATGGCAGCTATGCGGCAGAGCAATTAGCTATTGGCTTAGAGTAAAAATATTTCTAATTGGTCAGTTTCTGGAGATTCTGGAGAACCATTACTAAAATCTTGTATAGGTAATATGTATTATTACTATTATTAGGCATGTGACTGACCGTAAAAAGCCGGAGACCATCTCTATAGTGCAATAGCACTCTTATCCTATAGGAACCAACGAAGTCGCGGGCAAAAGCTAGTACTGTATAAAGCTATACTTTATACAGTACTAGCTTTTGCCCGCCACTTCGTTTGCGGGACTTAGTAATCGCAGATAGAGTAAGAATAGCGCCTGGATAAGGTAAAGTCTAATGGCAATCATTCAATTTGGCTCCAATTGCTTTCACAAATTATCAGGCAATTCATTAATTATCTCAATTCCACTCCACCCTGCTTTTGACCCTCTTAAGGGACCGGGGTACTTTCGGGATAAAAACTATCCTATGTCGTTCTCCGGGACTCAAACTATCTCTATGCCAAATTTCAACTAAATCGGTTCAGCGGTTTGAGCGTACATAGACAGACAGACTTCCGCATTTATAATATTAGTATATATGGATATACACTTATACAGTACGAGTATATACTCGTACTGTATATTACATAGCCATCTGTAAAGACTGCACTGAGGCACATTTCTGTGGCTACATTGCTGACAATATTACTGTCAATACTTTGAACGGCCGTAAAATCGGACCACGAATATGGTTTTACAACGTGTTATTACTGCTCTCGCGAACGCCCGTGGGCTCAGTGCTCTGCGGGCCCAGTTGACCAACAAGTGGATTTTTCTTATGTGGGTATAGGATTCTACAGAAAGGTGTATATTCGCCCGTCATCGATGAGGATGTGCGTTCGAAAAGTCACGTGATCATTTATATATTAGGTATTTAAGTTTTAAAAGAATGTTTCCTTTAAGTAAAACGAGCTAACTTAAAGTTTTAAGGTACTTTCCCTCCAGGGCCCATTACTTTTCTCCACACTGTATAATGTGCTGTTATGCATCCACTAAGGTCGGCAACATATTTGTAATCGCTTACCACAGGGGCGTAGGGCCCGCCCCCCCCCCTTTTGGATGGCGCCCGGGGCACTTGCCCCCTCTGCTCCCCCCCCCCCCTAGTTACGCCACTAGCTTACCATCAGGCGATTCGTCTGTTGGTATGATGTACGGTATGTTTTACGAAACCTATTAAGTACCTGATCCACAGGCAAGTATCGCACCTCATAAAGAGTAGATAAGCCTTCACTACCTGCTAACGATGACTTATCATCGCTATCAGAGGAATGCACACGTGACTGACGTGTCCACCTACATAATAGACAATACCACACTTATTAAGTTATAAGAGTCATGTCATAGAAAGTTATTTAGTTCAAAATATTTAGATAAGTACGGTTTCACTCACTATTATTTTTAGTCGCTTTTGGCGACATGTTGCACGTTGCATGGTGTGCACGACGTACAACCGCCGCGGACACTCGTGCCTGAGGAAGGATTCCCAAAGAATCCGAAACATGTCGCCAAAAGCAACTAAAAATAATAGTGAGTGAAACCGAACTGATCTAAATATTTTGAAATATGTCTAACGATAGTTTAAGTTCGAGTTATTTAGTTATTTAATTTTTTAGGGTTCCGTATCCAAAGGGTAAAAACGGGACCCTATTGCTAAGACTTCGCTGTCTGTCTGTCCGTCTGTCACCAGGCTGTATCTCATGAACCGTGATAGCTTTTACTCTGTTGAAATTTTCACAGATGATGTATTTCTGTTGCCGCTATAACAACAAATACTAAAAACAGAATAATATAAATATTTAAATGGGGCTCCCATACAAAAAACGTAATTTTTTGCCGTTTTTTGCGTAATGGTACGGAACCCTTCGTGCCTTCGTTGGCCGGTCTTTCCTATTTTGTGTGGAAAAGGGAGTGGCGCTACTCTACTCTAGCCTCAACTCTCCTATCCTATCTTATTACGACGCCCAGCATCTTAGTTAAGGGGTACCTAAGGGTCTACCGCAAAAGACAAAAATCGAAATTTTGTTACTTGTCTCTCTATCGTTCTCGCATATTTAAGCGACAGAGAGGCAGATAAAGAAATTTTGATTTTCGTGTTTCGCGGTAGGGCCTTCGTTATTCCGTGTAGGTTAATTTATAGTATACCTAGTAGTTTTACCAGCTTAGACGATGACTGTCAGAATAAATTATGACCATTCCAAATATAAATACAAACGAAATTATTTTGAATACAGTAGCGATACGAAGATGTGAAGAAGAAGGGTGGTTGTGGGCCAATGGAAGTTGTATATTTTTGACAGAAACATGTGAAATTGAACGAGTACAAAATGTAACGGTTAAGTTATCGGTACACCCTAGCTATATAAAATTTTATGTGTTGGTTGGCATAGGGGCGTCAAAATTGACGGACAACTATCATTGCATGGAACGTAAAACGTAAGTCATGTTATGGTGTGTATGGTATGTTTAATGGGTTTCGGTGTCGGGCATGTTGTAACGGAATCACATCTACTTTTCAACGCATTCTATTGATGCTCGCGCGTAGCCTGGTAGAAGTTATAGACATTTAAACACTTTATATTTGAAATATTTCACTAGATGTTTGTAGAAACTACCGCTAATAAAGGAATTCAAAAGTTGGAAATGCAAGTTTGCCTTCAAAACGGGGTCCCTTTGTTTGACATAATTATTGAAAGTCATAATGTAATGATTGTCATATTATCATTAGTCATAATTCTGAAACCGTTAACTTTTCAGGATTTTTTATAGGCACTATAGATAGGTTAGGTTTGTTTTATGGAAATCCTGAAAAGTTACGCGTTTCTGAGAAAAACCAAATTGTGACTAATGATAATATGACAATCATTATATTATGACTTTCAATAATTATGTCAAACAATAGAGACCCGTTAAAAACACATTTAAACACTGAAATGATATATAAAGCTTTATTCCAACGATTGTTTAGAGGGTGTGAACAGTGAATGTTATGTTAACCCAAGTAGGTATGTTTGGATTTTTGCAGCCTATATATACTGTATGTTAAATATATACATTATACATGTATATTTGTATCTGGTACGGACAATGACAAGGGAATCACATGTAACCAACTAAAAAACAGAAGGAGGCTCTAAAAGAATACTTAGTTGGGTTATAGACTTGTGAACAAATCCCATCCACTATGCTAATGCTCTAAGTTAGTCATAATGTACAAAGCGAAAATCGTGAGTCGTGACCTATCTTTTAGGGCTATTGTGTGGAGTTTTTCATGTAGACAGCGTTTTTGTGCTCTGATTCTCCAAAGGTCAACCGACGCCGCAGACGGCCTTGACGAACTTCAGTGACATTCAGACTACAATTATACATACATATATATTATAATGATATATTTCACCGACTAAGTTTGTGACTAAACTTGTTTCAGAAGGTCTCAGTTGCATATGTACAGTACACACTGTAATTTTGTGTTCGTGGCTTCTTTTTCATGAAATACAAACTGTATTTTTTTACGGTTATCTACGCATATGTTACCAATTATTAAGTTCATAAACCCTTATTACCTTCCCACTAACTTTTTGAAAAAAAAATAGGTATATTCTGCGTCTATCGTCGACGAATAAGAGTTAAATAAAACTACTTGAACACCTCATGCAAAGAATTCCAAACAAAACAATTACTCGGGTCGGTGCGAGGCAGGGGCGCGAGGCGACACCAAAACAAACACACGTGGCTGTGTTGACAGTAATGTAATGACAGGGGATCGTGTTGCCTACACTGCATTTGCAAATATTGTACTATACTGAGATTAAAAGGCCGGGTCAAATGAGTTGTGATTGTGTCAGCCGACATGAAGGTCAAATGCGGCCGACGAAGCGGAAGGGATGACACCAAAACAAACACACGTGGCTGTGTTGACACTGTTGACAGTAATGTACTTAATTACAGGGTATCGTGTTACGAACACTGCATTTGCAAATATTGGATGCTGAGAATGGAAAATACAACTAATATAGCTAGGTTAAATGTGTTGTGATTGCCTGATTGGTTGTGTTAGCCAAGACGGTCAAATAACACCTGCTCAGTGCGCACCAAAACAAACACACGTGGCTGTGTTGACAGTAATGTATTTACAAGGGATTGAGATACGGATACTACTTACATTTGCCGATATTCGATTGCTGAGAAATCTGAGAATCGAAGATAGGTACATTAAATGAAGTCTGGTTCTGATTGGTACGTTAGCCAAGAAGGTCAAATGCGGCCAGGTTGACGCGAGTCAAAGGAGCGCGCGGCCAGCGTCGTGGCCAAAACAAAACAACCGCACACTTGGCGATGTTGACAGGGCTTATGCATTGGCCAACCCTGGAGTATAGTTGTTTTTTTTTACCAGTTGTAATTAAATATGTCCATTTTTCTTACTAATACCAGATTGCCTCGAAATTAAAAGACAGTTGTGTACGTTATCTGGGAGTGAATGCCCAATTGCCCATCAATGTGGTGTGGTGTCGACACTCTTATTATTAAGTAAGGTATATACATTCGCCATCAGATATATCGGAGCAGCCAAGGTGCTCACAAATATCTCAACACGCCTCTATTATCGAGGCGCTAGGTTCTCTTGACTTAAGCCATACCATCAGTCCATAGCCGGGCGATGACGGCATACCCCATAATAGCCCGTGTAATTGTTGCGCCGAACCGATTCTCTTCGCCCCTCACTAATACTATTATGTGACACTCATTCATTTACACTTCAATGTAATGAAAACGTAATCTATTTGTACTCTTGAGTGTAGAATTTAAATTAAAGATTTAGGCTGTCTTTCCACTGAGGCAGAGATGAGAAGAAACGTGCGGAAATCAACCATCAACCATAGCATTGGTTCTATTCTCCGCTCGGCTAGATTGCCAATGCTATTCGTAGATTCCCGCACGTCTCCTCTTATCTCCACCTGAGTGAAAAGTAGGCATCTTAGATAATAATGTACATATATAGTGCATAGTTGTTTTTCTTCTGGGGGCACAGTGCCCCCGCCAAGTCGAGCAAAGAAAGAGGCATGGCCGTACCATCCTTTTCTCGAAGCCATTCAAGCCATTTTCGACGTCCTGCATGTACCTATAATTTTGTTTTGGCTAAAGCTAGAACCCTGAATTTTCAGTGACATATAGGGAATAATATGGCTTACATATATTCCTAAGAACATTCAATTTAAACTTGTAGTTTAAGAATTATTGCACGTCAAAGTTCCTTAGTTTTGTCACTGACACACTCACTTACTCACTTACCGATCATCATAATTCTAAGGTACTTCTAGCAGACCCACTAGCTTCAAATTTTAAACATAAGTAGTTTTTAGCTTATCATATTTAGCTTAGCGTATTTTCTCGGAAACGTTCGTATTTGTCATGCTAGTTCAGTCAATGTCAGTTAAGAAGTGTCAGTACTTTTTGTAGCGATAGCGATACTGACTTAAATAGCAAGACGTTTCCGTGTAAACACGATGGAAAATATTTATGCACTACAGATGTAACGCTATTTGAATGTAAACATTATAATTGGGTTTGAAAATGGACTACTGTAGTACTGTTTATAATAAATTTATTCTATGTTTATTGTCTTGTTTAAAACATACTATATCGACGTGAAATTCCTCATAGTCTTAAACAATCTTAATGAGTAAACAAAATAATATAATAAATACTTTAGAGCTCATAAATATTCTGTTATTCCCGTGTATATTTTTTTTAATAAAAATCGCCGCTGCGGGCAAGACGCCGAAGTTGCGACCTTTTGGAACACCGGTCCCTTCCCTCTTAATCAACTGAGCTACCGAAGCTTACTAGAAGCGTGCGATTATTTCCATACCTTCCTATTTAG
Organism: Cydia strobilella; assembly: GCF_947568885.1. NCBI lineage: Eukaryota > Metazoa > Arthropoda > Insecta > Lepidoptera > Tortricidae > Cydia > Cydia strobilella. Next base: position 326,351 of record NC_086052.1, read on the forward strand.
GGTTCCGTACCCAAAGGATAAAACGGGACCCTATTACTAAGACTCCTCTGTCCGTCCGTCTGCCTGTGACCACTGTCACCAGGCTGTATCTCATGGACCGTGATAGCTAGACAGTTGAAATTTTGACAGATAATGTATTTCTGTTGCCGCTATATAGGTATTTAAAAACAAATAAAATAAATATTTAAGTACTCCCATACAACAAACGTGATTTTTTTTGCCTTTTTTTGCTTAATGGTGTTCCGTACCATTAAGCAAAAAACGGCAAAACTTCGTGCGCGGGTCCTACTCGCACTTGGCCGGCTTTTTGTTTATACGCCTTGGGGACACAACAACAACACATATCGTCAGAATGTTTCATCATCGTGTTCATCTTAAATTTAAGCTTTAAAATACTCCAAATATTTAGATCAGTACGGTTTCGCTCACTATTATTTTTAGTCGCTTTTGGCGACATGTTTCGGATCGAAGTATAGCCACCACGGACACTCGACGAATCCGAAACATATCGCCAAAAGCGACTAAAAATAATAGTGAGTGAAGCCGTACTGATCTAAATATTTTGAAATATGTCTCACGATAGTTTCATTTTAAAATACTCAACTGATTTGATATACTATATTACTAGTACATCTCGCGTACATCTTTTGGTGAGTACGTGGTGCAACTGATGCATTGCGAATATTGCGAGTAATATAAAGTCAATAAATCGAGTTGAAATTTCAAAATTTTCCTTCTGACGCAAAATAAACGTTTTTAAATACATACAGCATCACGTCGTATTTGTTCTTACGAGTAACTCAGTGCACAAACAGGTGTGTCATGCACTATCACTGGCTTTGTAGCTATTTAATGGGTTATAGGCTTGCCGTCATCGGTGACTCACAAGTGTTTACATCATTAAAGTATGTTGAGGAGGCAAGGATCACCATATTTATCATGAGCAATAGTGGGCAGACTCTTAACTGTGGCCACAATATCATAGGAAGGTGGACATGAGCTACTTTTTTGGAAATCCACTGGGAAGTAGGAAAAATGACACACTGAATTCCTTGCGGCACAGTTGTATACGAGGAGTACGACCACAGAATAAGTAATAGTATTAAGAGTTTTGAATGATTCACGGTTAGTTTCACTAGACTTCCAACCAACCAATCAACCAACCACCAACACCAACAGCAGATCAACGAGTGTGAACGCGACCGGACCAACGAGTGTGAATTCGACCGATGGTAACGTTGAAAGCGAACGCAGCCGACGCGCAATATGTCTATGGCGATGAACGACTGTGCGACTGATCGTTAATTGCGATAAATTGATATATTGATATAAATATACAAGACATACGTCAGACCCATACTGGAGTATGCGTTTCAAGTCTGGAGTCCTTACTTTGCCAAGGACATTGAGATGCTGGAGAAGGTCCAACGGAGTTTCACGAAACTGCCAAGGCAACTTAAAAACAAGCCATATGAGGAGAGACTAAAGGAACTGAAACTTACTACCCTAAAGCACCGCAGAGAACGCGGAGACCTAATAGAGAGTTACAAAATACTATCTGGGCACTATGACCTCAAGGATTTTCAAGAGATGTTCAAGCGCAACAACAGCGATCGTCTGAGAGGTCATCACTTAAAGCTAGAAAGGCATAGGTCTCACAGTAACCCTTACAAACACTTTCTGAGCAACCGAGTAGTAAGGGCTTGGAACAAACTCCCGGAAGACGTAGTTTCAGCACAAAATGTGAACCAGTTTAAAAATAAATTAGACAAGCATAACACTACATCTAATACTCGTTCATGATATATATCTTTATGATTACTGGATACAGGCCATATCAGTTGCCATAACTGCCTGCCTGCTTATTAAATAATAAATAATAATAAATAATAAATTGTTGGTCGACAGAACGTTTCCGCGACGAACGTTCTGTCGACCAACAACGTATGCGAGGTGTTTTTTTCTACCCTTGGTCAAATTTTGCGAGTTGAATGCATATCTTCTTCTTCTTCGCAGCATGTTTACGTCCACTGCTGGACATATGCCTCTTTCATGGCTTTCCAATGTGTTCTGTACGCCGCGCTTCTATGCCAGGTCGGCCCTGCTGTCTTTTTGATGGCGTCCGACCATCTGGCTCGCGGTTTTCCGTCCCTTCGGCTTCCCAGTCGAATGCATATAGGCCATACTTACCAACTCTTACAATGGGACCCTGAAATCGCGAAAAATTTTTTGGCTCTGCCACAGAAAACTGATTAGCCAAAATCTGACCAGCTTTATTTTTTGAAGTGAAAACTTCTTTAGCGGCGCTGTGAACTTTTTGTGATAGGGAAAAAATGTTAAACTCGCGAACGGTCACGTCGCGAGTTTAACATTTTTTCGTCGATCGACAGACTGAAAATTCGTAAGACGGACACGTGACCTGATCGAAATTATGGATGGTAGTTGATTTTTCTGAGAGATATAGATTTTAATGTTAAATAATTGTAATGTGTAATAGTTCTGAAGTGTTAATTTTTTTATGTAATATAAATTGTTATGTTTGTGTCCGATAGCGCACAATATTCTTGTTTTCACTTCTGCCGGCACTTCCGGAGTGCAACCCGTTGTTTTTTTAGCTTTTATTTTAGCGTGATTTCGGGGTTGGTCCCATTCTAAAAGTGGCTCAGTATGAGTATTACATTCCCCTAGCAAAATATGGCTAAGGGTTGAAAAGGCATCCTGTATATGTTTTCTTGATATCTGCTATAGAAATACTCGTACTGCAAAGAGTAACCGTCGTTTGACCCCCGAAGCGCGGTCGCTGACCCCAGTTGCGCTCATTACAGTTCGCGAGACGGATGCTGCGATGTCTTAAGATCTTATCTGTTGACGTACTTCTTTTTACACACACTGCAAATTACATCATAAACAACAGCTATTTTCTCGAGTCTGTTGACAAAGAGAGAATTCCCGCAAGGTCTATTCCATTAGTGCGGTATAAGTTTGTAATGCTCGTAAATAAATAAAAACCGGCCCCGTGCGAGACGGACTCGCCCAGCGAAGGTTCCGTACTTTTTAGTATTTGTTGTTATAGCGGCAAAAGAAATACATCATCTGAAAATTTCAACTGTCTAGCTATCACGGTTCATGAGATACAGCCTGGTGACAGACGGACAGCGGAGTCTTAGTAATACGGTCCCGTTTTTACCCTTTGGGTACGGAACCCTAAAAACCACGTGAATCTGCCATTCAGCTAATGGGGCACCTAATATTTGTTTTTCCCAGATACTAAAATGACATTTTTATTGCGGCCAGGTGGCGGCCAGTCCGTAAATATTTCGGGATACAAAAACATAGCTTAGAATATATATATATTATTATAAACTGATCGGCGATTTTGTATATATGGAATTATTTCATTTGATGAAAGAGTCATATGGCTTAATTGGTTTGTTTATATAATATGTTTATAAATGATTTCCTACACCTACATGCTTTCTTTGTTGCAAAAAGTCAAAAACAACTGGAAGGGCCGATTTTTATTTATTTGTCGATTTTTTTTCGTCAGAATTCCAATAAATTTGGTGGATATGTTGGCGGCCGACAGATAGAGTTCCCTATTCTTGACGATGTAATCGCAAACTCACCGCATGTCCTCAAAACTTCATCTAAGTTACGAAAACGTCACGTATACCTAGGTATGGTATTTTCGCAAGTCAACGGAAAATCAAATTACATAAAATGTTGTCGGGACAAGTTGTGATTTCGCATTTATTCTGGCCAGAATGAGGAACTCTTAAAAACAGTCAAATTTTATTCAAGTCTAACGAACAAAAAATTGGCTCTTACACGAGGAGATACTCTCTGGACGGAATATTCATGCTTACGGTACATTTTTACACCGACATTCTGTCACTTTGTGAAACTACGAATCTCAATAATTCGGGCATCGTACAGATAGCACGTTCGACTACAAACATAATATTAGGGCTATTGTCCAAGAAATAAGAGTCATCGTTGCATGTTTTTGGACACGGGCAAGTGTGGGTGTGCGCCCACATACAATTTAAATTTATAAGAGCATTGTTACAACATATAACTGCTGTGTTTTATCATGTCTGAAGTATTACACTTGTTTCCAACTATCCATATCTAAAGATAAATAAACTTGAAATGGATTGTTATCATTTATCACTTATCGCGAAGGATTGATAAGATTGCATTATATTGAATTTAATCCATCGGACTTAACTTAAAATGCCTAGACGCCCTAGGTCATGTAAAATAAGGATAAATTAACAAGTATTGTAACTAAAGGGTAAAAACGCGAGTCCTTGAAACCGCACGATAATAACTTGAATAAACCTAAAATTAAAAATGCACATGCACTGCACAAGACAAGTAGGTATAAAGAAATGTCAAAAAACCGTGTGTGTAAGGCCAGGATTACACTCGTAAGTTTTACTTACGTAAGTAGGGACAAAGCTATTTGCTAGAATGAGATAACGATATTCATATCTCATTCTGTAGTATAGCTGTCCCTACTTACGTAAGTAAAACTTACAAGTGTAATCCTGGCCTTAGCTAGGGCCCACTGATAATCAGTCCGCCGGACGATATCGGCCTGTCAGTTAGAACAAAAATTTGACAGTTCCGAACAACTGACAGGCCGATATCATCCGGCGGACTCGTAATCAGTGGGCCTCTTTACTTCTTGTATAGTTGAAAGAAAAGTAGCGTTTCGTCTCCAATTTTGGCAGTGCAGCGTCGCCGTAATGTATGTCAATTACACAAAATACACTGCATGCCTACGTGCAATCACGATTAACTGCAGCCTTCCAAAACAAGCGGTATACGACCTTAAGTCGGGGCAGTAAGGTCACATTTGTTGCCGTCACCTACATGATGCTGACGAGGCGTTTCTGTGGAGCGTCATTTTCTTTTGATAGAGGATTGACCTCATACCTACGCTACACTTTAGGGCTGTCAAACACTCCAATTTTTATAAATTCGATAGTAATAGATATAGATAAGATAGTCACCTTAATACTTATTTATTTATTTAAATTTTATTGCACAATTGAACAAAAAAGAGTACAAATGGCGGACTTAACCCCTTAAGACATTCTTTATCAGTCAACCATTGGGTTTTGCCAGCCAAGCTTGTGATTTTACAACACGTAAAACTAGGGATATTGGGCCTACCTAAGCAAAGCTTGTATTACTATATAGGCGACGATACACATACTTAAATAGATTACACATAGTTAAATGTATAGTTGAATGATATGGATATTTTTTATGCATATATATAGATATATATATGCACTTACCGGGATTCGTGCGCAGGACCCCCTTACTTCGTAGGCAAGATTAAAACCAACTGGGCTAGAAGACCGTCAATTTATTTTCAACACCTTGCCCGAGTACCTACGCTACTGACTCTATGGTTACCTCAAATTCATTTTTTTCCGTTTTGCGACAACCCTAGGTGTCCTTAAAGCGCTCTATTTTCCTGGTGTCACGGCACATATGCAAGTCACGTCATCCAAGTCGTTCCTTGCCGAACGGAAATACAAATAAGCTTGCCGCTAATGAAGAGTGCGTATACGATATGACGCATTCTTTTTCGCTTAGTGTCTTGTGTCAAGTTGTCAACCCTAGGTGTCCTTAAGGCGCTCCATTTTCCTGGGGACACGACACATTCACGGCACATATGCAAGTCATGTCATCGTCAAGGCGATTGCGGAACGGAAATAGAAACAAACTTGACGCAACTGAGTGCGTTAGCTATTGACGTACAGTCGCCATCAGATATATCGGAGCGCCCGAGGTGCTCACAAATATCTGAACACGCCTCTATTGTCAAGGCGTTAGAGCGCGTGTTCAGATATTTTGAGCACCTCGGGCGCTCTGACATATCTGATGGCGACTGTACAAACATGAACACTCTTAACTGTCCATCTCTCTGTGGTCGCTCCCTCATGACTGAGGATCATGGTCATCAGTGGATGTGGATGCTCCACACCTGGTTTTAGTGATCTGCCTCCATCGGCGCCTGTCCATCGCGTCTCTGACGACCGAGCAAAAGTTGGTTGAGGATGGGGCCCCCTTTAACTTGATCGCTCCATCTAGTTGGAGACCGTACCCGGCCTCTTTTGAGAGCTCGACCTCGAGAGAGAGAAAAGTTGAGAGTGTGGGTGATGGTACTCGATAAATCAGTATATTTAATTAAAATCTCAATTAGGTACAAGTCCCGCTCATTTACTTACTCGAACTACTAAAAGGTTAACTGAAGAAATCTCTTAATTTCTCCTTTATGCTTGTCTTTTAAGATTAAAGATTACCTAAAGATTATTTAATTACACGACATATTCCACATTATCATACAGAGCCGGTTCCTACACTAGGCATTGCCTGTATCGTAACGTACCGATATCCATGGATGCGAGGTTGCTGATTCACCAAAGTTGATGAATAATTTCAATATATAACATGGGTTCAATTAATTATAGAACGAGTTGGTTTGTGTGTTCACACCTGCCGTCCCTCGTCTGCCATTGCCCTTCGCGAGATAAGGTCTTAAATGTCCAATAGTTGTGTTTGTTGCTGTTGGTATAGATAAAAAACATGTTCGCCCAGCCTCGACAGGTGTGTCATCGAAGCTGAGTCATAAGTTAACTACAGTATTAAACTTGTATCTATGCTATGGGTTTATTTGTAAACAAAAGTGGTGACTGCTAGTCATCCCTGAGACGATTAGTCGCTATTCGATAACTCCTAATTATTGAATTCATTTAATTTAACGCAATTGATAATCGCTTCAATCAGGGTTGTAAACAGTCAATCGCGATCATCAATCACGTGAGTGCGATCATCTCGGGACTCCTTTATGGATTATATATGAAGGACAAAATCAATATTCAAGAGCCTAAACCATTTTTGCACTGTTTTTTATCTGATTTTACCACCTAGAAGTCCTAGAATCATGATGATTACCCTCAAATACTGACATACCACTACCACCAACACCAATCAACCAACTGAACCAACGGCAACCAATAAACACAACATAACAATAAAACAACTAATATTGTCTTCGGTTACGTCGATAGTTACTCATGAAATAAAACTATGAAAACGGAGCGAGGTTTAGACTAGCAAGAACTTGCATGCAATTTACGGTACATTGCTGACTACTAAGGTAAACTGCATTCAAAATGTTTATCAGATACCGCAATGTAATGAAAATTGCATGCAAGTTCCTGCTAGTCTAAACCTCGCTTTATAAATTCAATATACGCGATATAATCTGTTTTCATAGTTTTATTTCATAAATAAAACAACTGTTATAACTTTTATAATCTAGGAGCTACGCCGTGTTAACAGTAAAAGCTCACAAGCAATGAGGATATAATAAGATAGAGCGGTACTGTCATAGTAAATTTTGTAACCACCGTAAATTCACTGCCATCTATCGACATACTTTAAAACTAAAAATGAAGATTTATAAAAATACGTTAAAATGTATTTAAATATGGATAAATGATTTTTTCATTTGCATTAATTATTTTTATATGATTTTAACCCATGTTCTTTCACTGGTATGCGTTTAAATTATAAATAACAAACGAGACAGTCAACGCCCTCTATACGAGAGTTGGCCAAAACTAGTGGCGCCATCTGATCGAGAATCAAATTTTCTTGATTATCGAGGCACGTTTTTTCCTTAGACTGTATACATCTATTACGGAGTTATATCTATCTTTGCTCACAAGAAAGCTTCCTCGCGGCGCGGCCATTACGCGCTGCAAATTGCTGTAATTTCCGATTCCTGCTACACCTATTTATTACTATACTCGGTGCATTTATAAACGCTAATGCGATCCTTTTCCGATATTTATTCTTTAGGGAGTAAAATACTATTAACTCATTGGCGGATGGACTGAAACTGTTGAATCTTTATCGCCTTGCTCATGCTCCTACTTCTTCGTCCGTCATCATCAGATCGGTTCGGTACTTATATTGGAGCAACTAAGGTGCTCAGAAAATATCTGAATATGCCTCTGCTTCACTTCGTTATGACAGATGACGATTGTATCACCATGGATGGTCTTCAAATTCATCTGAAAGTTCCGAATGAAGAGCGAAATGAAATTCTGCCGTTCTTTACCGTCATCACGATATTATTTTAGTTTTTATAACGCCTAATAAAAATATATTTAGAGAGTTGGAACTTTATTATTCCCTCTTGCTTGAGTTACTTGGTTTGAATGAAACCACCGGGCAAGAATATAAATCCAAAGCTAAATAAAAACTAATAAAAAAGACTATAATATTTAACAGCCACAGGCTAATGAAACAAAGCGAAGTTTACTATAATCCGTTATTCTTAGCCCTTCCTGAATGAGCATTAAAAAAGAACTAAATAATTAAAAGCTGCAAACAGTTTCCTATAATTTTATTCTTAGCCCTTTCTGAATGGGGGGCACCAATGAAAAAGGACTAAATGTTTAACAGCCACAGGCCAATAAAACAAAGCGAAATTTTCCGTAATTCGTTATTCTTAGCCCTTCCTGAATGCAGCAGCAACAAAAAAGGACTAAATTAACAGCCACAAGGCAATTAGGCGACGTTTTATATAATCCGTTATTCTTAAAGCCCAATAAAAAGGGACTAAAAAATTAACAGTCGCAAGGCAAAAGGCGACATTTCTTTAATTCGGTATTCTTAGCCCTTCCTGAATGGGGGGCAGCACGTGGGCGCGGCTATTTCGGGAGTTTCCCTGCGCCTTTTGCGCCGGATTCCACGATCAAGGGAAATTATACTTGTTCATTGCACTCTGGTGTTGGACAAGGACTGGTAAAGGGGCCCACTGACTATCAGTTCGCCGGACGATATCGGCCTGTCAGTTAGAACAAAAATTTGACAGTTCCGAACAACTGGCAGTCCGAAATCGTCCGGCGGACTGATAATCAGTGGGCCCCTTAAGGGGTTTACCGGCCTTAGCCCAAAAATGTCCGGCCAATGTGCAATCAGTATTAGTAAATATCTATAGCTATAAGCAAGCGAGAATATTTGCACCCTAATTTAAATTAGAATAACGTAGATAGGTACCTACAAACAGTTTGAAAACGGATCTTAATCATTTGGCGACGTCTAGTCTAGTCTTCGGCGCACAGTCTCGCCAACAAGTAGCCCTATCTATATATTTTGTTATTGAAGCTAAGCTAGCTACTGCGAGGTCTATAGCAGTCACACTAATCGTCGGTGGACCTTATGTCTTTGCAGTAAGGTTAACAAAGTCAGCAGTGTGGACCATGACTATAACACGTCGAAGATCGTCTGCATCTCTTTTACTTGCATAATACAAAGGCTATAGAGATGAATATACACGCCTAGACGACAGAATTTCGATCTTCCATCGTTCACAGTCCACACAATTGACAATTAAAGAACCTTATTAGAAACATGTAAGGTTCAACTATGGCCTGTTAAGAATGTAGCTGTTAGTTCGCGGTAGCCAAGGACCAAGGACCTACCTTTGACGGGAACGCCTCGGGTACAAAGACTACGTAGTACGCGACTTGCATGCCGAATGGTTGCAGCGAGTAGAAAGTGTGTCGAAGGCGAAGGATGGGTATTGGGTATGTGATCAATGGAATTGTCTTGGTGCGTTCTTGTGTGAAGTGCGTTACGAAAGGGCATTCAGAATTGCTTGGCGGTTATTATTAGGAATTGCATGCATCTTTCTTCAGTGGTATATTGCAAGATTAGAATATTGTGGTTTGTTGTGATGTGATGGTGAAAATATATTTCCTAAGATCCGTCTATAGAGTTGTGTAGTCGAGATCGTCATTGGATTAATATTTCCTTTATATAATTATACATAAAATTAGCACCAGAAGTAGCTAAGCGGATCTGATGTTCAATGATCTGCATACGTTTTTACTCTCTTAACAATATGTTGAGATAATTTTGAAGCCGTTACTTTACTTAGCTGCTTCTGCTACGGACTAGTTATGTTTGTACAACGGAACTATAAAACGAGTTTAGAATTCCAATAAAATTTCTTGATATAACTCCATATCAAGATAGCTTTACCCAAAGATAACAGCTGTGAAACGATACCGAATAAATGTTTTTATGTCTTGATTCAGATAATATTGCCATGTTGTTTACTGCTTAGTAAGCAATAAACAACAAGCGAAACAGTAAGCAGTGCTTACTGTTTATTGCTTATTTAATCCGGTTCGGTGAATCGTATAAATACCTTCGAAGAGAAAACAGGGTACCTTTGGTTAGTCAGTATTTTTATATTGCTATTATTATAAATCTAAAAAACTGGCCAACGAGCTGTCAAAAATGTTGGATACAAAAATAGATCGCTTCCCCGTAAGCCACTCATTCAGATGAACGTAAGCACAAGGAAATGGAAAATACATTAGACGTAGACAGATCCATGACGTCAGGAGGGCACTGCCGGTGACTCATACTCGGAGTCACAAGAGCCAAAACGTAGTGACTCATATCTCGTCTAGTGATATAGATATCATTTTTTTGTAGTTGAAAGGTATAAAGTAATATAGGTATGTATATGAGTATACAACAATACAATACTAATGAGTAAAAATTAGAAAAAAAATCCAAATGGATTAAGACTTTTCCGGGTTCATTTTTGTATTTGTTCTCTCTTTCTATGTAGAAGATCTCACTTATTCCTTATTTCACGTACCTACCTAATACATATATAGTTGAAAATCAAATAATATCGCAACGTGTTGTTGAAATTTCCAACAGCTTTACCACATCTCTATTCAATATCTTACAGTGATATAAAATAAACAACTATTACATCAAGAAACTACTAATAAGTTATTTTGGTTCGTCAATACTATTAATAACACCAAATCTCATGCTTTTGTTCAAAACACGCAAGAGCATCGTTAATATAAAAACGTAACTGTTATAGAGTGCGCGTGTGGTCGAATCTGTGATAAATGATAAATGTAATAATCGATTAAATACAGTTATGAAGACTATCTGGGTCAAAATCATTTTTCACCTTAGCAGCTCGACCAAGAGTACTTTGCTATTTAAAAACAGTGAGCAAAATTTTTTTGCGTTGTTTATTGTTTTTCAGTTCCGACAACCGATATCGGATCGGCCAATGTGAAAACGCTCTAACTCGTAGTTAATCCCTCAAAAGTGTGTGTATCTTTATTTCGTACGTTTGAAAATCTCTTGCAATCGTAATCGTATCAATCAGAATCGGAAGCCAATACAAATAAAGCTGACTAGGCAATGATTAATCCAACGGACATTAGCAATTAGCATATCTCGACCTTCTGGGTTATTAACAAAGCTTACCAAACAAGCGGACTCGTGTATCCTTCTATAGCAAAAAATTACGAAGTTATGACTATTCCTTCACCTTCTAAAAAAAACCATAAACTTACTACTTTTATTAGTTTTGCTACTTTTGCGATGAACTTGGAGCCAGATCCAGAAAATTTTAATAAACCACGTTTTAACAAGTTTGGGAACAAATCAAATTATTTTATTAAATATTTACTACTTACTACTTTTATTAGTTTTGCTACTTTTGCGATGAACTTGGAGCCAGATCCAGAAAATTTTAATAAACCACGTTTTAACAAGTTTGGGAACAAATCAAATTATTTTATTAAATATTTTGATTTGTGTTTTTTTAAGTAGTCACACTACTATTGTATATAAATTAAAAACTGTAATATATGACATCTATTACAGTTTTTAAACCACGTTTTAGTTTCTACTTTATTCTAAACATCATTACTCTTAAAATAATTCGGGTTCCTCGTAGCAAAGATAGATATATTTACCTACATCTATGGTAATAGATGGATACAGTCTAAGGAAAAAACGTGCCTCGTAAATCACGAAAATTTGATTCTCGATCAGATGGCGCCACTAGTTTTGGCCAACTCTCGTATAGAGGGCGTTGACTGTTTCGTTTGTTATTTATAATTTTAACGCATACCAGTGAAAGAACATGGGTCAAAATCATATAAAAATAATTAATGCAAGTAAAAAAATGATTTATCCATATTTAAATACATTATAACGTATTTTTATAAATCTTCATTTTTAGTTTTAAAGTATGTCGATAGATGTTAGTGAATTTACAGTGGTTACAAAATTTACTATGACAGTAACGCTCTATCTTATTATATCCTCATTGCTCGTAGGCACGTCTTGTTATGAGTCTCGGGGTCAAACTATATTGGAAACGAATACGCGAATTCATGAATTGTAAATATAAACAGCCTCTTGATCTTGAACTGGAAGCTGCGCCTACGCTGTTACAAAATGGCGTATTTTAATATAACATTCCAATCCTTTACGACGTTTGGGTATTAGGAGGATGACGTCATCGCATCGGTCATCGAAGACAATTACAATTAGCATAGTATAGGAGAGGAGAGCGAGTTTCAAGTTTAATGCGAGGACATCCTTACATTTTTAACGCATAATTTTATGTATTTTATCCCCTTACGTGAGATAAGCTAAATTAACTTTTGTGTCTTTCTGTAGCGCAGCTCCTATCTATCTTTGCTATGTTTGGTCGGTGATCGGTCGGCTTGACCCTACATATGTATCATTTTCTGTTACTATTTTTTTTTTGTGTCGTTATAAGGCCTATCCTTATGTATGGTTGTGAGACCTGGTCCCTAACACTGAAAGAAGAAAGTCAGCTCCTGGTAGCGGAGAGAAAAGTTTTTCGCAGGATCAGAGATTTATAGAGATGACGGCACCTAGAGCCCAGAGGATCCGTAAAAATGCCGAGATCGAGGTGGCCGAACCCAATATCATCGACGAAACGAAAGCCCACAGACTTCGCTGGTTTGGTCACCTACTCAGAATGGGAGAGGATCGGGCTGTCAAGAGGACGTTCTTGGGACGGCCGACTTGTAGCCGTCCGGTGGGTCGGCCCAGGTATCGTTGGGAAGACAGTTTAACGGCGGATCTGCTTCAACTTTGCGTCAGTATCTGGCGGGAAGTTGTGTAGGATCGGGCCAGGTGTCACGCTCTCGTTTCGGAGGCCAAGATTCTGTTTGGATCACTGAGCCAAAATAGTTAGTTTATTTTTTTGTGTTTTTTATTAAATATTGTTATATTTAAGGCGAAATACAGACCGCTTCGATCAAAAGCGGTTTCATGTTTTCCTCCTACATCATAAGCATGTATACGCATTCCTGCCTTATTCCAACGACTTAAGATGGAAAAGTGTGTATCTTAAAATTGCGTGTACCAGCCTGACATATACCTTATTACAAAGTCATAAGATTCATTGATGGTCATTAAATTGCTGATGTTTTAATCTTGGACGTAAACCTGTTCGGGCGGTGACGTCATCTCTAATGAGTTATAAAAAATATGCGACGTGACTCGAATGGAGTGCTGAGTATGCTGAAGTCGTATTAGATCATCACGGGTGGTTTTGAATGGTTTGCGTTTGTTGCGTGTTAGTGAATGTTTTGGTGCAATGTCGAATACGACACAAGTTGAAATTTTATAACGAAGTATAGTTAAATAGATAAAAAATAAGTGACGCCACGATCACGCACCGTTCCCATTACAACTTGCCATCTACAGACAGCAACGCAACGTCGAAAATATACAACATCTTAATTAAGGTTTTAATTTTAAGGAAAGATTTATTCATTATTTATAAAAGCGATTTATTTAATAGGTAGGTATTATTCCAATTCCAATTCTTTTGAGATACAGTTTGTGGAAATTATAAATTGCCAGAGCCACTGGTTTCAGTTTCACTGGTTAACTATTGGCTTACTTCCAAATAGGTGTCACTGTGACAGTGACAGATACCAAGGCACAGTAAACCATACACTGGTGACAGCTTTCGGTCCGTTCGGGGGTCAACGCCCGCTGCACCGAGCTATGTCATGGTTGTCCATACACTTGCTCCCAAATAAATAGTCACAGTAGCTACGGATACCAAAGCACCATAACTAACCTACGTAGCCTTCGGTCTGCTCGGGGGCATCTGTTTTATACCACGTCGGTGGCAAACAAGCCTACGGCCCGCCTGAGAGTGAGCGGTCACCGTAGGCTATGGACGCCTGGAGTCCAGGAGTGTTACGCGTTGCCGACCATCAATGGCCGCTAGTCATGTTTCATCATCATCTTCCTCGCGTTGTCCCGGCCTTTCTGCCACGGCTCATGCGAGTCTGGGGTCCGCTTTGCAACTAATCCCAAGAAAGCGACTGCCATCTGACCTTCCAACCCAGAGGGGAAACTAGGCCTTGTTGGGATTAGTCCGGTTTCCTCACGATGTTTTCCTTCACCGAAAAGCGACTGGTAAATATCAAATGATATTTCGTACATAAGTTCAGAAAAACTCATTGGTACAAGCCGGGGTTTGAACCCGCGACCTCCGGATTGCAAGTCGCACGCTCTTACCGCTAGGGCACCAGCGCTAGTCATGTTTATTGCCTATATTACTTACACACGAGCACAGGGCGGACACGCTATACATCAAAAATCACTTGCTTTTCTATGTGTGAACGGCACGTCTGTACACGCGTCATGCGACTGATGCGTCATAGTGTAAGTTGCTTAAAAATAGAACTGAGAGTACGCCAGAAGTCCGCCAGATTTCTGTCGCGGGGCGAGGTAATTCGAGTCAGGGCGGGGCGGTGCGTGGCCGTTCTGTATGATAATACTATTACTTATTCTGTGACACGAGCTACCAAATAGGTGTCAAGTGTGACAGTGACAGATATCAAGGCACCCTAACTATAAACTGGTGACAGCCTTCAGTCCGTGCGCGGGTCAACGCCCTCTTCGCCTGTTTCATGCTTATTACTTACCTGGTACACGCGACCTATGTTATGATATCGATTGTCTTGTTATAGGTGGGTGAATCAACTTTTAATGTTCAACATCAAACGTACAGAGTCCCTGATCGATATTACAAATTTATAATAAAGGTAATGAGCTTTATTTGCATTCCATTCTGTTCCCAGTAATATTACGTAACATTTCATCACGAAACATTGAATTGTTTTTTACAATTTATCCGGTTTTTAATGGTTGTCCGAAAGACCAAAAGATGGTTTTCATAGTACGTCAAATTGTCCCTTTGCGACGGTGCACCATACAAATTTGAATCATGAAAAAAAATACTATTGTGGGATTGATATACATATACACATAATCATTTTTATGGATAAGTATCATCAATAAAACACCGATTTCTTATATTTGTACTAAACCGTTTATAAATTTCTTGCGTTTTAATTTTGTCCCTTGAAATTATCCGCGTCATGCAAGTCCATCGGACAACCATAAATTAGTTACGGAATCTAAATGTAGATGGCGCAGTAAGGCACTTGACAACAAGTTTAATTTCCTGGTAATCTGATAGGTCTAGCCGCCATTTTGAATAAACGACACTCGCGGCGTCAGTCGGTCGGGTACTGTTGGTGAGTGCGGGGTGGTTTTATTGTCTGTCCATCGGACCACCGGCACAAATTCGTGAGTACTTAATATATTTGAATAAATTATGTCGCACTAGATTCTGTTATATGTATATGTTACGGTAAGGGTGAAATAAAACACAACAAATCATTAATTTTTATTGTACGGTTCAAAGTTTTAGAAAAGTCCCTCGGACAACTAGTCACTCGGACAACTGATTTGGTTGTCCTTGGGACATTTTGGTTGTCCGTTAGACAAAAATGATGTGATAAGATTTTTAATAGGGTAAATACATGTGATAAGATGTTAAATAGGGTAAATACCCAGTCTTTGACCTTTCGCTTTGACATAAGGTTAATTTTAAGATATCAACAATTACATTTTTTTTTCAATCACGGGGATCTTTACCGTAATTATAACTTGCTTACACGTATTTCATGTAAATAAAACTGTCTGTATGAAACTGTTTTTTTTAAATTTATGGATTGAAATTGTAAAAAAAATACCGTTGGTACGGAACCCTCGGCGCACGAGTCTGACTCGCACTTGACCGGTTTTTATTTACATGAGTCGATATCGCGGAAACCGAAGACAATATTAAATACGTATTTCATTTTAGGCAATGGGGTTGACGGAGAAGGAAAAATCTAGGCGCTATAGAGAGAGACTTAAAGCAGACCCAGAAAAATTGGCTGAAAGGAAGCGAAAAAAAAGAGAAAGTTATCATAAAAACAAAATATCGAATATCAGCTATGCAGCCTGAGGACAAAAAAAACTGCAGAACCATATGGAAATTGCGTAAACAAGAACAAAGAAAGAGATCAAAAGCACTTCGAAACATACTGCAAGAAACACCACCAAGTTCTCCGTCTACTTTGCAGGAAATCAATATACCACAAGATCAATATGTACCCACTCCGCCGGCTTCTCCCTTTGCACCTCTGGAATCTGAACAGAACAAAAAAAGGGGAAGGAAAATAATCCGTAGAGATAGATCTAAGATGTACAAAGAAAATTTAAAATTACGAAGCCAAGCCAATATGTGGAAAAAAAAATTTGAAAAATTTAAGAAGAGGGCTCATCGTAAAGCAAACGAATTAAATAAAATTAAAGAAAAAAGAACCGTGGCAGAAAATGAATTATACGAAAAATACAAAACTTTAACTCGTGCTATAAAGAAAAACTACATGACAACAAAGGCACGAGAAGGGAA
The DNA here is from genome assembly GCF_947568885.1 of Cydia strobilella. Taxonomy (NCBI): domain Eukaryota; kingdom Metazoa; phylum Arthropoda; class Insecta; order Lepidoptera; family Tortricidae; genus Cydia; species Cydia strobilella. Next base: position 343,029 of record NC_086052.1, read on the forward strand.
AAGGATGTTGAGAAAGATATTTGAAAACGTAGATGAATCACGCAAGAAACAAATCATACAGGACAGTTTAGGTGTAAAAGGAAGCGCTAAAGCAAAGACAACATGTAAGGGTGAAACGGAACTAATAAAGAAAGTAAAATGTTTTTTCCAAAGAGATGATGTGTCAAGAGTCAAGAAACACCGCCGGCAAGAAAGAAACCGTCACTAAAGGAAAAGAAAAAGTTCAAAAACGGTTCCTTTTAGAGTCAATGAAAAATTTATTCAAAGCGTTTAAGTTGGAGAATCCAGGGACAAAATGTTCCTATTTCTATTTTACGAAACATCGACCCTTCTACGTACTCAGACCAACAGTAGATGGCAGGGATATGTGCCTTTGTAAAACACATGCAAATGCAGCAGCTAAAATAAAGGCTCTAAAGCAGAAAAGAGTTATTAATGCGGTGGATACAAGTACACTGATTCTAGAAACAGTGTGTGACAGTAATAAAATGGATTGTATGTTTGGTACTTGTGTACAATGTCAAGATAGAGAAATAAAAATAAACGAAGATAATGTTAAGGGTAAAATGCAATGGTTTGAATGGGTGAGAGAAGAGGAAATTTATGTAAAAGGAGGCAAAAGGATGAAATCTATTAAGAATGTTAAAAGATTGAATGAAGATTTGGTACAAAACATGATAGATAAATTTAAAGAGGATCTGAAAATATTAAAAAAACATATTTTCAATATGAAAACCCAGTACAGGAATTTCCGGCAGTGTTGATAACATTAAACCAAACGAAGCCGTAATTTTAGTTGATTTCAGTGAAAATTATAGTGCAAAATGCCATGAAGAAATTCAAGCACACCATTTTGGTGGATCCCGCAACCAAATAACACTCCACACTGTTGTCGTATACCTGCACGACAAAGACAAAAATTACAAGGTATCTTCTTTTTGCTCTGTATCGCCATGCAATATCCATCAACCTGCTGCAATATGGGCGCACTTACATCCGATTCTAACAAGCATTATTGAAGATTACCCTGAAATTGACACTATCCATTACTTTTCTGATGGACCTTTCTCTCAGTATCGCCAGAAAGGTAACTTCTTCTTGGCTTGTACAAAAACATTTGACTACGGGTTTCAAGCATTTAGCTGGTCATTCTTCGAAGCAGGTCATGGCAAGGGAGCGGCTGATGGAATTGGGGGATTCCTTAAAAGAGAGGCGGATAACAAGGTAGCAACTGGAAAAGACATAACCGATGCATTTGGATTTTACCAAGCCCTCAAGGAATCTAGCAAAATCAAATTGTTTTATATAATCAAAGAAAAAATTGACGATGTTCAAAATTGTATTCCAAAGGATCTTGTCCCTCTGCCTGGAACCAAAGATGTGCACCAAATCTTTTCAAGGATTCGTGGCCAACTAAAGTATAGAAATTTGAGTTGTTTTTGCTCAAGAGGATTGTGCGACTGTTTGCATCCAAAGTTTTACTCACCTACCCCAACTTTAAGAATAATTCCATCCCCTGTGGACATGTGTGAGGACAACATACTTGATGATGTAGACAACATACGTGATGATATTATATCCAGTGATGATACTGATGATGATTTGCCTTTGAGTGCCCTGGTTTCTTTAAAACAGGATGACATCTTATTTACTGATCTACATAAGGCTCCAAACAAAAGTATTTACAACTGTGTGTATGGTTCTTCTGATGAGTCTAACGATGAAAAAAATACTACACAGCCATCAGTATCAGGGCAAAACCAGTTATTACCTGGAATGGGTGATTATCTACTCGTCAAAGTTTATGGCACCAAAGGCAAATCATACCATATTTACGCATGCATTGCTCAAAGCAATATCGACGACGATGGAGAAATTAAAGTCACATTTATGAAATGTGTTAAAGGTGGGACACTATTTGTCCTCAATGAAAAAGATGTCTCCTATGTTGCTTATGAAGACATCGTTCAAAAACTTCCTAATCCGGAAATTCAATTGAAAAGAGGTGTCAATTATTTTAAGTTTCCAATAGACACCAATGTTTTTGAAAAGTAATTTATTGTAGGGAACTGTTGATCTCCATTAGGTTAAGAAAAACTAATTTTTCGATAGATACGTTAATTAGAAAAGAGGCGTCAATATTATTTTAAGTTTTTCATTGGATACCAATGTTTTTCAGAAGATTTTTATTTTAGGGGTATAACAACAACTGTTGGTCTCCAATTAGTCTAAGATTTTTTAAAGATTATTCTCTGAATATGACTCGTATTGTGATCTTTTATTATAAGAAAGAGACTGTCAAAGACTGCACTAAGTATAAAAAATGTTAACTAGTTGATTTAAAGTTGTTGATTATTAAGAATTGTATTATCACAATTCTTAATGTTGTTAGGTGTGCTGAAATATTAAAACTGCTTCCTAATACTTCAATAAATTTGTTTTATTTAGTACCTTCCTGAAGATTGTAGGCTCTAAAATGTCCTTTGGACAACCAGATATGTCCTTGGGACAACTACGTTGTCCCTGAATTGAAAATCACTTATTGTTATTTTTTTCGTTTTAACATCCAGAATTATTCATATTGTTTTAAAAATACAATAGCACAATACAAAACCAAGTAGCAGGAGGAATTTTGTTACATTACTATTACTATATAGCGTTTTAATTAAAAAGTTCCGATCCTGTGAAGTCACAGTTGTCCTGGGGACATGATAAGGGGAAATATTGTGAAATTCAGGGCGATATTGGCATATTTATAGATAAAACATGAAACTATATTGTTTAATCAATGTATGTAAAATAACTGTTTTCACAATAATTGATGTCTGGTTTGTTAAAAAAATAATTTTAAATAGTTGTCCAGGGGACAGCAGATTTAGGCTGGTGAACTTTTTTTAGTAAAATTCACTAAATTCGCAAAAAAAGTGCTCTGCTCTATACATAATTATAAATTATAGAAAATTATCTTTTAAACAAAATAATGAAATATGGAATATAAGAAAAAAAAAATAAGTCCATAAATTCATCATGTGGATATTTAAAAGTTGATTCACCCAGGTACAGTCGCCATCAGATATATCGGAGCGGCCGAGGTGCTCAAAAATATCTATAAACACGCACTCTGACGCCTTGACAATAGAGGTGTGTTCAGATATTTGTGAGCACCTTGGCCGCTCCGATATATATGATGGCGACTGTACTCATTGGTTGGTTGTTTCCGCCAAAGTTACGTTTAGGTTTGTTAACAATCTACTGATCAATAAGTTATGTACTTATGTATGCAGCGAGAAGGCTGAGAAGGCCAAAGCAAACAGCAACTTATCGACAACCAAAAACTAGGAAGTTAATCAAGCTCGTAACAGGCAAAAATGTATTATCTAAAATGTATTAGCAGCACAAGTTGCGAAGCGAGGAGTTCCAAATAATCTGAGCAATTCTGGAGAAGAACGTGCAAATCAATTTGAACATTTCACCAGCTTTGGTTTTCTATGCTACCATATATTACATATATGGCAGAGTTGGGCGTTATCTAGATAATTTCTTATCAAGATAATTATTTCAAATAAATTTATTCGAAGATAAATTCAATCACAAATAGTGCGTTGACAACTTTTTTATTTTGATAAATTATCTAGATGAAGATACCTGGCCTCGTTTGTTATTGAAGTAAGCTTATAATAAAAAAATATATAATGTCACGTCGTCGGGTCAAACCGTCACACTGACACTGACAGTGTCAGTAGTACAGTGACTGTACTACTGACATTCATCTTTTATTTTATTTAAAATCCCAACTAATTTATCTAGATAAAAATGAAACTGATCTAGATAAATTCAAAATAACAAATGACGGATTATTTAGTTATTTAAAATAAAAGATGATTTAGTTATCTTCCCGGTTATTCGTAAAAAGATAATTTTGCCCAACTCTGATATACCTATATGGGACACTTTTCTAATATTTGGATGATAACTGTCAGTTCTCATTAAATTAGGTCCCTTCGTCGATTGCTCCAACAGAAAATTAGCGCTTTCACTAAAAATGCTTGTACAGTCAAGGGCATAAATATATATACATTCCCAAAGTTTCAAAAATATGTGTACGCTCTTACACCTTAGACAATAAAGTCGTGTTCACATATTTTTGAGCCACTTGTCTGGATCGATATTTTTGCCTTCGACTGTAGTAGTTTATCAGTCCGACATGGTCATTTATCTTATCGCAGGTTTACACTAATTGTATAAATTTAAACATGCTTGTTCACTCTGTCAAACGACCGTTATTGACCCTTATTGCAATGATTTAAGGTCTAACAATGGTCAAAAGTGTTGTTAGAACAAACGCCGGATTTTCTAATAACCGGTCACTCTCGTTCTCGCAGCCGAATCATAATCGCGTAGGTAATTATTTAAATTGGAACAAGAGTTAAATTTTATATTACATTATGTAGTCTACATACATAACTGCCCTTTTTTTTAATCAATAACCTTTTGTTTCGATTTACATTTAGTATTAATAATTAAGTAAAAAGGGTGGAAGGTCAGATGGCAGTCGCTTTACCAACTAAACCAACGCACCGCTAATACGGAATCGGCTAGCCACTTAAAGGAACTTTTGGATACGTCTTCCGATTGCTTGAGCGCGTTGACTAATTTAGGGATTGATGTATCTATTTGGGATATTATTGTTACATATTTACTATCGTCAAAATTGGACCCAGAATCTCGTAAGCAGTGGGAATTAAGTGTCACATCGAATGTAAACCCTAATGACTTGCCCACATTCACACAATTCAAAGATTTTTGAGAAAAGGGTGGAAGGTCAGATGGCAGTCGGTTTAGTAAAAACTAGTGCTTATGTCAATTCTTGGGATTAGTTGTCAAGCGGACCCCAGGCTCCCACGAGCCGTGGCAAAATGCCGGGATAACGCGAGGAAGAAGAAGAAGAATTAAGTACAAAAGGTACAGTCAGACAGTCACCATCAGACATATCGGAGCGCTCAAGGCGCTCACAAATATCTAGACCAGGGGTCGGAAACCGGTATTTGCTCCATACAAAAATACCGGTATTATTACGTTCTTTTTCGTTCTTTTGTTTATAATTTCATTTTTAATGGGACGTTTTAATAATGCAAAATTGTTTCCTAAATACATGATTCAGTCCTACGTAATGAGCATAAAAAAATTCAAAATATTGGGCTATTTCGGGGTTTTAAAAAAAATACCGGTTCCGAGCCCTGATCTCAGACGCCTCAGGCACCTCGGCCGCTCCGGTATATCATATATCTAATGGCCACTGTACATTATCAACCATATAATTTTTTTGGCAAACGGCACGACACGACGAGGCACGTTCGCAGAAGTAATGTAGATTTACAATATTTTTGCATCCATAGCTTATCAATCGGAAAACGTGCGATAAATTCAGTTATATGTTACAGTGTCTTAAGTCAAAAGTCTTTGACCAGTGTGTGTTGCCAGTGATGACATACGGATCTGAGACGTGGGCGCTAACAATGGGCCTCATAAGAAGGCTCAAGGTCACGCAAAGGGCAATAGAGAGAGCTATGCTCGGGGTTTCTCTGCGTGATAGAGTCAGAAATGATGATATCCGCAGTAGAACTAGGGTCACCGACATAGCTCGCAGAATTGCAAACCTTAAGTGGCAGTGGGCGGGGCACATTGCTCGCAGAACTGATGGCCGGTGGGGCCGGAAGGTTCTGGAGTGGCGTCCGCGTACCGGAAGACGAACTGCCGGTAGGCCTCCAACGAGATGGAGCGACGACCTGGTGAAGGTCGCGGGAATTCGGTGGTTGCGAGCGGCACAGGATCGGTCGGAGTGGCGAGCCTTGGGGGAGGCCTATGTCCAGCAGTGGACGTCTATCGGCTGACATGATGATGATGATGATATGTTACATGGAATTACCCAATTTTTTGATAAAATACAAAAAACGTACACCCATAGGTACGTTTTTTGTATGTACGTACCTCCTACTCGTAAAACCATAGCATTACAAATTATAAAGTAAAGTTACTTGCAATAATACTACATGACTCGTATCGTGTCCATCTTTTGTAACATATTTTTTCGATTTTCTGCACAAGTTTGAATGGCCAATCAAGCCTTAGGCCTTACAAAAGAATTCTTTGTTTTGAGCTGCCGCTGCCATAAGAAAATGCAGCACAATGAAGTGATGTGTCATTGTTTCGTCACGTCTAATGTCACGCTGCACACCATGCCAGTTATAGTGTGCATCGAATCATAATCTCTGCAGAAATCTCTCAGGTGTATACTTTCAGAACATACATTAATAACTGTTATTATTATAATGCAGTTTTTCCGAACTTATGTACGAAATATCATTTGATATTTACCAGTCGCTTTTCGGTGAAGGAACACATCGCGAGGAAACCGGACTAATCCCAGCAAGGCCTAGTTTCCTCGGCCTGGGTTGGAAGGTCAGACGGCGGTCGCTTTCGTAAAAACTAGTGCCTACGCCAATTCTTGGGATTAGTTGCCAAGCGGACCCCAGTCTCCCATGAGCCGTGGCGAAATGCCGGGACAACGCGAGGAAGATGATGATTATTATAATGCAGTTAGGTACCAATTCAATGCACCGAGATTTAAGGAAACACCTCATACAAATAGAAAAATATAAACTGGATTATTTCTTAAAGTATACTTCTGAGAGATTTGTGCCCTTATAAAAAAATAACCAGTAGACTTAAATCATCATCATCATCATATTAAAATTTTGTGACATTTGACTGAAACCACTTTTTCCTTATGTTTGCTGCTGTCGTTAGCGGGTGTCTAAGTTTATATAAAAAAATTGAATTAAATTAAATTGATTGATTGATTTTAAATCATTTTACGGTTTAGACTCACTTGTTTTAGTCACTCGCGCGACATGTTTCGGAGAGCCTAGGTCTCCTTTCTCAAGCACTAATAGTGCGAGCAGCGTTCACGACGACCGTGTATTGCGTACTGCCGCTGCCGCGCGCCGCGTCGCACAACATGTCGCGACAGTGACTAAAACAAGTGAGTCTAAACCGTAAAATGATTTAATGTTAGTATGTCTCACAACAGTTTAAATTCGATGATTGATTGATTGATTGAAACGTAATGAACGTAAAGAAAGCGCAAAAGCCTCAATTTCAAGAGCAATGAAAATAAAAGATTATACATTTTTTTCTGTAGTTGTTGTTATATAAAGTTTATATAAAAAATCCATACACAGTGTCATTTCGTTTCTTAATCACAACCCAAGCCTTCTTGAGCACTGTGGATCTTAGTAAATGACTTATACTAGAGCGGTACTGTCATAGTAAATTTTGTAACCACAGTAAATTCACTGCCATCTATCGACACACTTTAAAACTTAAAATTAAGATTTATAAAAATACGATAAAATGTATTTAAATATGGATAAATATTTTTTTTTTATTTGCATTAATTATTTTTATGATTTTGACCCATGTTCTTTCACGGATATGCGTAAAAATTGTTAAATAACAAACGAAACCGTCAACGCCATCTATACGACAGTAGGCCAAAGCTAGAAGCGCCCTCTCATCGAGAGTCAAATTTTCTTGATTTTCGAGGCATGTTTTTTCATTAGACTGTATCCATCTATTTGGTAAATGTAATGATGTCCTATAAAATTTATTTATTTATCGTTAACTATGATCGTTAAGGTAACGTGGGCTTCATTTTCTTTTACCTTCCAAAAAAGAAGAGATTCCATATAAAATTAAATAGTAATCTGAAGTTTTTCTGACTTAGAGTTTTGAATGATTCACGGTTAGTTTCACTAGACTTATATTGACTGGGATATAGACCGTGATTAACTTTTGTATTATTTATGAGCTCCCATATTTCGACGCAGTTACATCCCCCCGGGTCTATATCCCGGTCAATATAAGTCTAGTTTTTCTGACTTGTTCTACCTTTCTGTCACGCAGATATACTATATGTGCCATTTTCAATCAAAAGAGTACTTATTGTCGGTTGTCAATAAGGCGCTATTTCCATACAGCTTCAATTTGAAATAAACCTTATTAACAAGCGACAATGTGGTGGTTTGGTTGAAAATGTCACGTATACGTGTGTAACGTAACGTCTATTGTGTCGTCAGCAATAACTACTGCATTCATGAGAACACTGTGTACTGGAAATGGTAACAATACGCGGTTATTAAATCATAATTCGTTTTTGTTTTACTGTTACTGTCTGTTACCTCCACTACGAGTATGTTGTTCACCCGTGCTCTGATGAAGATTTCAGATACATCTAGTTTACTAGCTGTTATTAGGTATCAAATAAATGACTTGACTTCAAAAAATAACGGAGAGTTAAAAGACTGGTCTATGCCTTTTTCATCTCGCTATTGATAGTTGAATTGTTACAATAGAGCTAATAAGGAAAACGCAATAAAATACCTATTACAGGAACGTATGTAAAAGTCTTCCCTTTGTGTAACAAACCCACGTTAATATCGTGAACATATGTGCCAATATCCCAGTAAGCTGCGATAACTTTGAATGAAAATTGACCCGAGTACAAGTAGATATACTTAACTATGTCCTTATGGACCCGGGTATATCCTCGGACCCGGGTATGTCCTTAAACTACGTCCAAAAGATTGGTATGGGCACTGTGAGTGTCATCTCGCTTTGTGTGGTAGGGCACAGCACAGCGGATGTCATTCCAGATCTAGAGCAGAGCCCAACTGGGGAAGTACCTCCACCTTACAGAAAACCGCAGCCAAATACCACTAGACCCTACTCATAGTGTTGTGTTCCTGTCGGTGAGTAAGGTTGCCAGAGCTCAACGAGCTGGGAGAGGAGTGTTAGGGTCGGCAACGCGCATGTAACTCCTCTGGAGTTGCAGGCGTACATAGGCTACGGAGACTGCTTAACATCAGGCGGGCCGTATGCTTGTTTGCCACCGACGTAGTATAAAAATAAAAATAAAACTGTATATAGCAGGAGGAGGGGGGTAGGAGTAGACGGCTAAAAGTCAAATTATTTTGAATAAAATTCATTGCCAATGAACCTAATCCTAAACCTCTTTCTCTTTTTACAGATTCCAACACAACAAGATATATACATACATCGGCGAGGTGCTTGTGTCTGTCAACCCGTACAAGACGCTAGACATCTACAATGCTCAGCACATGGCTCAATACAGAGGCAGGGAGATGTTCGAGGTGCCTCCTCATGTGTACGCTGTCGCCGACGCGTGTCAACGCGTACTTAGACAACAGGTCAGTAAGGATACGTTCTACAAGCAGCACATCTGTCAATTCAATGATCGGTAGGCATGATCCTGAGCGCTCTTATACACCATAATGTTACTGAGAGTCGGATCTCCATGCAAAGTATACCTACTGCACTAACCGATCGCCCAAAAAAAATGGGCTTGGCCTATTTAACAGTGCTGATGATTTGATGAAGTATTTTAAGGGTCTACCCAGATATATCGACGCGGAATCGGCAAAAGCCTATAGGAAGAAGCTTTATGTCTGCGCAATAACAGCGAAAAAGTCGTCGTTCGGCTCGGCTCCCATCGGCCGACGCGCATTGCGCGATTGCAGACATAAATTTTCCTATCGGCTTTTGCCGATTTAGCGTCGATATATCTGGGGAGACCCTAAGGCCTACAAGGACACCCGTAATACACACTTAACACCTTCAAGACAAAATGTCGAATTACGTTTTTCAAGACTCAACTGAATACCTAACGGCAGCAACTACATACTTTTTTTATTTTTTTCTGAATTACTTCCTTCATCTCCTTCACGCACTAAGCAAAATTGCAATAGACATTGAACCTATTTAAACTTAGCGACGGCAGTAAATTGTAATAATCTATTCATTTTTATTATTTTCTTTTTTCTTATTATTTGTTTGTTGTTTTTGTTGTTTAGTTTTTTCTCTCATTGTTTGTTTGTTGTTACTTTAATGTTAATCTTAAGTTAGTTATTAGTATTAATAAATGTATTCTATTCTATTCTAATACGTCCATGAGTGTAAAAGCTCATTTAAATGCTGGTTTTTATTAGCATAGTTTTCTTAAACATGGAAGACTCTGTATTTTAACATTCTGATTGTGTGAAGAAAGGTGGCACGCGTCATTTAAAATTTAAACATAGGACACCAAACATTACGTCATGCGTTTGTGTAAGCGAATTCGAAGGGTGACCGTGTAAAGGGTAATTAATTAGTTAAACTCCGAAAAGGGTGTGTTTTATAGGGTCAGGGTGGGCTTGAGCCGGTTATGGTCTAATGACGACGCGGTTCATTTTGATAAACGGAATTCCTCGTATCTAGACGTGTGCGCCGCCATAAAAATTCGCGGCGGCGGCGCGCCGCAGATTTTTCGCGGCGTGGCTGGACCACGCCGGCGTCAAGGTCGTCGGGTGTTGTTCGATGGTTCTTATTAAAAACAAAGTGGAGTTTTTAGCTTTTTTACTATATTTATAAAAACAACATAACATAATGCAATCATTATTGTTCATCTTATAGCCTAAACTGCTAAATAAACTCTACTAGGCCATCAAGAATGCCATGCAGGCTACACAAGTTGCAAATCCTATGTGCGTATTATAAATTACATGCTTTTTGACAGGTCTCATAATTCATGAAATAAAACTATGAAAACGGATTATGTCGCGTATATTGAATATATAATACATCCCGGCGTTTCGAACCCTATTGGCGATTGAATTTTATTTACTCGCGTCTAATCGCGATCGTTTAGCGTTGAGAATCAATCCTGCCACTGAAAACACCCGTTCACTGGGCGTACTGCTGGCAGGTGTTGCCAGTACAGCTCTGGCTAGTGCAGCGATCCAAGGAAGAGAATCCATACTAATATTAAAAATGCGAAAGTCTGTCTGTCTGTGTGTTGTCTGTCTTGTCTACGCTCTTCACGCTTAAACCGCTGAACCGATTTAGTTGAAATTTGGTATACAGATAGTTTGAGTCCCGGGGAAGGACATAGGATACTTTTTATCCCAGAACTCACCCCTCAAGGGGGTGAAAAGGGGGGTGGAAATTTGTATGGGGAATCAATAACCGCTGAATCCGATTTAGATGAAACTTGGTATGGGGATATTTTGAGCTGTGGGAAAGGATATAGAATAACTTTTATCTCTGAAATCTTTCTTTAAGGGTGTAAAAAATGGGGTGGAAATGTGTAGTGTGGAGCAATTTGGGGGTGAAAAAAGGACGGATTAAAAAGCAGATTTGTTTAAGAATTAAGGTACCCAAATTACTAATTCCACGCAAACGAAGTCGCGGGCAAAAGCTAGTAACAAATAAACCGCAGTAGCCAGATATTTCTAGCACTCCTGAAAAGCGGGATCTGTGTACTCATCGTAACTGAAACTGCTGTGTTTTAATGACAGTTTATTCAAAAGGCTGGAAGTTGTATCGGTCTTTGAAGTACTTGGCATTGTGACTGGATCTGGTGAAGCTATGTCAGTAGGGTCGACAAATCGCTTGATCATTTCCGAAAGAAAAACTGCACGCGTGGTGTGCTCTTTTTCGAGGAAAGCGTCAATTGCCGCCTGTGTCCTTGATCGCCGTCGTACGCGACCTAGCGGTGAATTCAATTTTTCGAAATTTAGCTTACGGCGCGAATTTTTAAAATCGCGGCGGCGGCGGCGGCGTGGGGTCTACGGCGCGGCGGCGCCGCGCCGGCGCGGCGCACATGTCTACTCGTATCTTTTCTTTCGTTTTGTAAAAATAGTGGATAACCAGTAAGTAAAAAGTCAAAGAATACAATCGTCGCCTTCTTAGCGATGTTCCGCGTTTTCACACGGCTCACAAACGGAGCCTGCGCTCCGGTCGGCCCCCTAATTCGAAAAAGTGGCGTAGACCCTAGTTATACTAAAGCAACCATCTATCTTTCATCTTAGAGATTAATAAATAAATATTTACAATGCAGGAAGATAATAAGTGCACCAACAGTTGCAATTTTCAGTACACATGTACAGTCGCCATCAGATATATCTGAGCGGCCGAGGTGCTCAAAAATATCTGAACACGCACCTAGCGCCTTGACAATAAAGGCGTGTTCAGATATTTTGTGAGCACCTTGGCCGCTCCGATATATCTGATGGCGACTGTACTTTTGTAAACATTTTTATACTTTTATGTTTTGTTTTATGTACGATTCCTCTGTTCCTATAAATTTCAAGCTTTTTTGTAGTAGTTTTTAGGGTTCCGTACCCAAAGGGTAAAAACGGGACCCTATTAACAAGACTCTGCTGTCCGTTTGTCTGTCTGTCTGTCACCAGGCTGTATCTCATGAACCGTGATAGCTAGACAGTTGAAATTTTCACAGATGATGTATTTCTGTTGTCACTATAAAAACAAATACTAAAAACAGAATAAAATAAATATTTAAGTGGGGCTCATACAACAAACGTGATTTTTTTGCCGTTTTTTGCGTAATGCTACGGAACCCTTCGTGCGCGAATCCGACTCGCACTTTGCCGGTTTTTAATAATGTTGTTACTGTTAGCTTATATTATAAGTTATGGCCTCTACCAATGCGTACCTAACTACCTACAATAATACAAGGACAAGTTAATGTTTCATATATCCTATACTGCCAGACATGTAATAGTATAGAGTAGAACAATAAGAATCGTTAATATTCGTAATCCATGCATGACACAAACGAATGACACGCATTAATTATCGAATCATTGTCATTATTGAATAACATATAACTAAATCGATGTTAACTATCGCTATCGTTGACACATAAAGTTTGACTCCAGTACATGCCCTTTTACGGTAGCATCCCTCTGTAAAGGTCCTGTAAAGGTCGCCAGGACGAAGCACTCGTCCTGCAAGCCCTTTTCGTCCTTTGTCGTGTAAGCCATATTTTATAAAGCATTTTTATCGTCTCACCTGAGTACCTATTTAGTTTCAAATGAAACATTAAAGTAACATAAGACGATATTTTGAGAGTAAGTAACAACGTGGTCTTTTAGAGGCTATTTGCGAAGTTCTCTATTTTCACCATGTTAATGTATTTCGGAATGTCTCTCCCTGCAACTCTCAGTGATTTTATATGTGAACATGGTTCCTGTTATTCCCAAATTTCCTTTCCGTATGGACCCACCAATCTTCTAAAGAGTCACCAGCACGTCAATGCATTCAGCGGTATCGTCTGTGCGTTTCCCCGAGCAGTTAAATCAGTCACGGCACTGTTTCGTGCCAATCTCCATTGTCCTCCGCCATAAATGCACATTGCTGGTCGGTGTGCCGACAAAGTCGTAAACTCGAGGGCCCTATGCATTTTATGGTTAGTGAACGTATGTTAACGCCCAAATTGCTTACAATGTGGTTTATGGGAATGCAAATGCTGCATTGTACAAAAGTAAAGACGCAGGAGCTGTCCATATAAGTTTTCCATATTATCTACCTACTTTGCCATGCCATAACTATTATAGATGATTGTCATTGGGAAGCAGTTCAGTAAAGGTTGTCCATCTTAAGTTGTTAAGCAGCATTTTGTCCAGTTCAGAGAAGCCGTACAATGGCACGCCCAGATCTCAAGATAACCCACAGCCGGTGACGAAACTAAGAATAAATGCAGTACTGGTTGTTCACCAAATACTGTACTTAAAATGACTGTTCATCATCTTCATCATATTAGCCGAAAGACTTCCACTGCTCAAACAAACCCTCTGACAAAGGCTCAGACCCTCTATAATCTCCACAGCGGCCGGTCATCTGCTGACCTCATCCAACGTTTCCATGCGGTTTTGACCAGATCGTGGGCAGGACACATTGCTCGGAGAACTGATGGCCGCTGGCCGTTTGGGCAGAAAGGTTCTTGAGTGATGCTGGTGACCACGGACCGGAAAATTACTGTTGAAATAATATATCTGAACTGTGTCTTCTTAAATACAACCACATAATGTTTTTTTATCCAATGAGAACCACTGTATTTCAAACTGTATTATTCATAATTTCATTATTGTTTCAGGGCAAGGACACATGCGTACTCATATCCGGCGAGTCGGGTGCGGGCAAGACAGAGGCATCGAAGTTTATAATGAAGTACATCGCCGCCAATACCACACAGGTCCACAGGGATTACATAGACAGGTATATTTATTAAACCGCTCCCGGCAAGACTCGAACTTTTGGAACACCGATCCTATCGCTCTTAATCAACGGAACTACCGAAGCTTACCTGACTCCATACTTCTAGCGCACCTTCAAGTATGGACTCGCGTGCGAGAACGCAACGCATGCTAGCCGGTCAGAAGCGTGCTAATCTTTCCATTCCTTCCTTTTGTCCACACGCCTTAGAGACGCGGTGAATTTTTAAATTTTTCCTTTAATTTAATAATGTTTGTACCTATCGCTTGCAAACTTATCTGCTGGATAAATAATAGTCTACATGGGTGTATGTTTTTAGGGTTCCGTAGCCAAATGGCAAAAAACTATATCTTTTAGAATAGGTAAATATGACGCAATAGTTCGAAAACGTATTTCCATTATTCCATTAGTTACTTTCATTGACAAAATCTTCTTTTGCAGAGTAAAGAACGTGCTCATCCAGTCCAACTCAATCCTGGAAACATTCGGGAACGCGAAGACCAACCGCAACGACAACTCATCCCGGTTCGGGAAATACATGGACATCCACTTCGACTACAAGGGGGATCCAGTGGGCGGGCATATCAGCAACTACTTGTTAGAGAAGAGTAGAGTCGTCAGTCTGCAGCAAGGAGAGAGGAACTTCCATGCCTTCTATCAGGTAAATATTGAAGTCTAGAGCCCGACTATGCTATATTATACGGTTTCATGCCAACTGCAGAGCTGCTACGTCAAGTACTTATGGTGCTCTTATACAGGTTGACTAAAAAATAAGTGCATTCCCGTTGCCAGGGAGGTTTTGGGATTATACTGAGTAACTTTTACTATGGGACCAACCACGAAATGGCGAAAAAGAAATTTACACTCCCATAGAAAATGGACCAGCCAAAATGTATGAAACAGCCAAATTTTTTTTCGCGATTTCGGAGTTGGTCCCATAGTTAAAGTTGCTCAGTATAATCCCAACACCTCCCTGGCAACAGGAATGTACTTATTTTTTATGTATATGGGATATTGTCTCTGCCAAGTTACGCGTGCGTTTACGCGTAGTCTAGCTTGCTTTGGTCAAGATCGTAGCGTGAGCTGTCAGACTTTAGCGGCCATGGACAAGACCCATGGAACATGGGATTATGATATTGTTCCTAGAATCCATAAATACTGTCCGCGCGCCAATTGCGTGCATTCGGAGGTCGAGGAAGTGGGGGGTTTGCGCCGCGCCCATACGTACAAAATGACAACACTGTTATGACGCCCAACATTCCTAACATTCCTCAGCCGTGCACGGAATTCGCGCGCGGACAGTAGTTGGGACAGAAATTTCTGCGGTGGGTAAGTGCAACTATCAGGGCCGACGATTTGAGTGTGGTAATAGATAATTTCCAAGTTTTTTCATTCTAAGCCTGGGATTTAGGCTCACGAAATCTCTTTTGTCGCTGTAGCTGATGTTTCAATTATTACTATTATTGCAACGCTGCAATAAAAATGCTGAGATACACAATAATTAAACAAAACAAACTCGCATAACATCCATACTAATATTATAAATGCGAAAGTCTGTCTGTCTGTCTGTCTGTGTGTTCCCTCTTCACGCTTAAACCGCTGAATCGATTTAGATGAAATTTGGCATAGAGATAGGTTGAGTCCCTGAGAAGGACATAGGATAGTTTTTATCCCGAAAATCATCCCTTAAGAAAGTAAAAAGCGGGGTGGAATTGAGATAATTAATGAAGTGTCTGCTAATTTGTGTGCATAATATGCTCAAATTGAATAATTGCTATAAGACTTTCTCCAGGCGCTATTCTTACTCTAGCTGGGGTTACTAAGTCCACGCAGACGAAGTCGCGGGCAAAAGCTAGTTTGACTATAACATACATTCATAACATATAGTTTGTCAAAGGACTGTCTCATTTCAAACATAGACAGAGATAAAAACGTTACACAGGTGACTCAGTTCGATAGCGCTATCTCTGATAGCGATAACTTTAATCTGTATCCACTTTGCAGTGAGTTCATATCCTGGAAAACATGAGAGCAATATTGTTCAGTTAACACGCCTTATATTAACTACTTTTCATCCAATGTGTTTTAGTATTTACATCCTTAACACTCCATAAATTCTAGTAGCGAAGTCCAAATCTGCCATTAAAAAATAAAACTGAGTTGGCAAAAATATCCATATAAATTGTGTAATTATCGAACCTGCAGGCCGAGCAAATGATTGGCGCGACAGTATCTCGCCGCGAGATAGACTACCCGTCTTTTGCTAACTGTATGAAATAAAGGGGAACGGGTAGTCTATGTCGCGGCGAGATACTTCCGCGCCAATCATGTGCTAGCCTGGCTACTCACTAAATTTCACGAGAATGGTTGAGGCCTGTACCTACTAATATTTAGCTGGTTAACCGGACAAACATACGACAGCATTTTTGCCTAAGCTGACATTTATTCTTATTGGATAAATGTATGCATTTGACTACGATCTCACCTGATGATGGTATCTAAGTGCCGGTGCAGACTAGGAAGGAGTGCATGTGCTTGAGCGTATAAGAAATGTCCATTCATTCTCGATTTGAAAATATCCAAGTTATACTCGTAGTGGGCTGGGAATAGATTAGCATATTACTCGTATTTATACGCGAAAGGAGGCTAGTGAGAAGAATAATGTAACTAATAATATTCCTCAGAGTCAATTTATCTATCAGTCATCTTTGCCTAGATTTGTGTCCAAACATTTCAATAGAAAGCTCATTTGATTCTGATTGGTGCAATTGTCGAATTGTGTCGGCCATTGATGCGTATGCACTCACATGTTTACAAACTACAATCCGATGTTATAGTTGTATGTACTAACATAAAATCTGACCAATTGTGGACCTTATCTCGTTGGAGTAGGGTACAAGAATGGTCAAATAGCAGTATCGATTGTATGCAGCACTTGTTATGTAAATATTTGTGTTGTACCTAGATTACGTGGGTTATTTAACTCGTGCAATCTATGCACATAACCTAATCTCATCCTAAAACTGAGGTGTAAGCTAATTTGCAGTTACAAAGTGTGGAGGTGCAAATATCTCTATCTATTTCCCGTTGAACACTATTTATCAGTCTCTAATTTAGGTATTCTATTTATACAGCGTATATTTTTGATACGAACACGTATTCTAAAGGGCAGTTCGTATTAGGCCCAAATGAATTAACTCTCATATGCAGTGGCGTAGCTAGGCGTGGGCGAATGGGGCCTTCGCCCACGGCCTCTCACTTAGGGGGGCCTCGCAAAGCCAACCTTTTTATTACCATGGGAAAACACATTGAAAAGGGCCTCGCAGATGTGGTTTTCGCTCACGGTTACGCTACTGCTCATATATTTTACTTAACATTTACTTGATTTTTACCTTAATAAAATATTTCAGCACGCAATGTACTTGTTTCAGTTTTAAACGTAGCACCAAAGATAGATATAACTCCGTAATAGATGGATACAGTCTAAGGAAAAAACGTGCCTCGAAAATCAAGAAAATTTGATTCTCGTTCAGAGGGCGCTAGTAGTTTTGGCCTACAGTCGTATAGATGGCGTTGACGGTTTCGTTTGTTATTTAACAATTTTAACGCATATCAGTGAAGGAACATGGGTCAAAATCATAAAAATAATTAATGCAAATAAAAAAAGTCATTTATCTATATTTAAATACATTCTATCGTATTTTTATAAATCTTCATTTTTAGTTTTAAAGTGTGTCGACAGATGGCAGTGAATTTACTGGGGTTACAAAATTTACTATGACAGTACTGCTCTAGTATAAGTTACTCTATGGTAGCACTTACTGACGCGACTTCACACTTGTCCTAAGTGATGACTGTGTACGAAATACATTGCCGTTCGAAAACATTTCAAAAATTACTTAATTGCACTCTTAAGGGTAAATAAAAAGTTTCTTTTGAAATCGTTTCATGACACGGAAACCTACGCCTCGATTAAATTTGCGGTTGTATTAAAAATACATGCTGCATAGATTGTTATGGTAAAGCTATTAGAAGATACTTTTGAAGTGTAGGTACCCTTATCCGCTACTCTTGATACTGACCACAGATTATTAACTAGTTACTTCGTAACAGATACGACAGTCACTTAAGGCCTGTTTGCAGTTATTCCGATGTGGCGTCACTGTAGTGATACTCTTAGTAACATACTCTGTGGAAGTAGCTGTCAAGTTTGACATAATAGTGTTGTCGACATTCGATAATCGATATCGATATTAGATAGTGATGGGACGATTTCATCGTAAACTGCAATAGGGATGTATTAATACACTATTTTGAACATTTAAAAAATAAAACGCAAAGCTTTTCTGTAATTTATTTATTTATAACAAAGGCGACATAGCCTAAAAATATATACATCCAAAATGAAAGAATATTGTTATTTGTTTAATGTTCTTTGGCGAAGTTTGTGTGATTTGTATTTTTTATACGCTAATTTTTGCGGTTCCTCCATTTTGGATGCATATTTTTCTTCTATGTCTCCCTTTAAAATTCTATTTATAATATTACACCAGTTATGTATATGCAGTCTCATGATTGTTTTTAAAAATATTTTTTTAACATTATTTCTATGCTCTGCACATCCCAGCCAAGAAATCCTCAATTGATTTAAAATGCAAAGCAGGTCAGTACCGACATTTCGTTTGAAACAATTTATATTTAAGAAATTATGGATCATAGTACTTGCTTTCCCGTATAATTTTAAAAATGTTTCTGTAGGATATTGAAGGTTGTTGTTTTTTAGTTGTTTATATTCTCTGTATTGAATATAGGCGTGGTGTTCTTCTTTAGAGCTGCTTATATAAGTTTTTATGCAGCTCTGGCAGTCAATTGTTTTTGAAATTTTTCTGCATAGATACCCTGCGGTATAAGCGGAACAATGTTCCTTCATTTTTTCTAAAATTACTTCATTTTTTGTTGTTAATTCTTCTAATTTAGACCCACTTGGACGATCCTGTGAAGTGGATGGGAGACAATTAATGTTAGGACAATTATTCTCTTTGTTTGCTTCATCTATCTCGAAGAGAAAACTTGCGTCTAATATTGTCTCTCCGTTATCCACTTCACAGTTTGCAAATTTTGAATGAGGGCTCAGCAAATTGGACAGCAGTAGTGATTTAAATGTATAAATGAAGCTATTTGCATTTGGCTTTACATTTCTGTAATTGAGAGCCCTCACTCTTCCAAAAAAGTTTTCCAGTGGGTCTTGGTTAATATTTCGAGGGTAATAATATTCCACGCCATATTCGTCAAACAATATCTTTGATAACCTACTGAAACTAGCTAATGTTACAATCCATCCTTCCAGTGACGGTACTCGAACCAATCGAGGATTTCTTTGCCTTACAGCCAATTTACTACTTGTATCTTCATATTGTATTTTTTTTAATTTATCTATTGCTTCTAACCAGAAACGATGATGTGCAGAGTTTTTTTTAACTGCTTTTCTCAGTTTCCCTTTTGTGGTGCCGCCAGGGGAGCCGTTGACACTGTCGAACAGGGTGTCGAAAAATTCTATTATTTCAGCTGTAGCTTCCATGGTGTTAGAGTCTGAACCAGTGTGCTTATCTGAAAATAAAAATAAATCATTAGTAAGTTATGTTACATTAGCCCCTTAAAAACTATGCAAGTTTCGTTTTAAAAGGTCTTTGATGAGGTTAGATACCCGCAAATTATACTGGTTCTTAGTGTCCAGTCGCCAAAAAACTGTTTAGTCTATTGTATTTTTTTTATTTGTCATATTTGATGACATGTTTGATTTAAACTATTGCAGCGCCACCTGAAAGTTTTCATAATTTCATGGCAACAAATACTATAAATAAATATTATAGTCAACCTAGTCCCACAGCACAGTGTAAAAAGTATACAGTGGACCGACGACTTTGACGTGTACCGAGCTACTAACAATAGCGAATGTATGCAGCTCGGGTGCGCGCGTTACACCCCTCGCCCCTCGCACGATTGCGCTGTCTAGACGGCTTCGTCGAATGACTGTATTATTTTATAGACTGTTCCCACAGTAAGCTCAATAACGCTTGTGTTGTGTGTACTATAATAATATATAGTTATATACAAATACTTATTTACATAGAAAACATCCATAACTCAGGCACAAATATTTGTGATAAACACACAAAAATGACGCCCTCATCATCAAAATTTAAGAGCATGGCTCTCGTCCGTTGTCGGTGACATGACGCCAGAATTTAAATATAGGAACTTACTAAGCGCAGCTGTGTAGTTTAGCATGGCCGCCGTTCGAGAACTAAAAACTTGCGCCGCTACGCTGACTTTCATTTTTTTTATTTTGTCTGGATCAACGTGATGTGCAGTTAATTTGGGTAATGCCCTTGTGTGTCCCAATCTATTATCTATGTCGTATATAAATTGAATATCTTTCCATGAGGCCCTCTTTCCATCCCAAATAATGTTTTTATTGAGAAAATTGTTTCTCAACCCTTTCAGAAGATGAGGCGGGTCAAAAAATATACTTAAATTATGCCCAGCAATGTTGATTGTGCCATCTGAAACAATAAAGCAATATCAATACAGTATCATTTTATTTTACAGCTAACTATATTTAACAACGCTGTCGACGTCAAATATATGTTTACATCCTTCGCCTTATTACAAACTAAGTTTATATTTACTATTGCTTTATTCAATTTGACATTTTGTACATTCTTAATAACAGATTAATTAAAATTTAATATTGAGTGATTTGACATTAGCTATTATTTAAAATTCTACAGTAATTTAATTTATTAATTCGTTTAAATTGTTATTTTTTCTTAATACACTCAAAGCAATAATGCCTATTATGTAACAAATGAAATGTGTGTACTAAAAAGTACGGTACCCTCGGTGCGCGAGTCCGACTCGCACTTGGCCGGTTTTTCAACTACTTATGTTATCTGAAGCTACATAAACTAATTACAGGTATAGATATATTTTATCCTATTGTAAGTACAAAGTTTCAGAGCAATCTAGCTAGTCGTTTAAGAACGAGAGCGTAACTACGTTTGTATGGAGAACCGAGCTTGCAGCGGTCTCTTAGTTTTTAATTTGATTTATGCCATAAAGCGGAAACCACAAAACCCTGTAAACCCGCAGCCAAATAACACTAGACCCTACCCATAGTGTTGTGTTCCTGCCGGTGAGTAAGGTTGCCAGAGCTCAACGAGGGTGCGGGGTGTTAGAGTCGGCAACGCGCATGTGACACCTCTCGACTGTTTAACATCAGGCGGGCCGTATGCTTGTTTGCCACCGACGTAGAATAAAAAAAATAGATTTACGGGTTCTAAACTGGGATATCTTATACCTACTTTAGAGCATACAAAAATATAATAGTTACATTTACCATTTTTCGCGTTGTCTTCGTCATTACAGTGTCGTACTGTCTCCTCTCGGAACTTTTTAATCGCAGTTCTAAAGGTCGATCCTTGATCGCAAACTAGTCCTAAAGGTATTAGTCCTGTTTGAACTACTTCTGAGACAATTTGCTTTAAAATTTCCTGCATTTCGGCTGTAGATGTTGTTCCTTCGCAGAAGTGGTATGATATACATTGCCGCCATGAAGAACATATGCCTCTTACCATAAAGACAAGGGCATGATCACAAAACTTCATTTTTCTTTCGCCAGTCACATCCACAAAACCATGAATTAGATCGTTACTTTCGTTGTATGTTAAGTATGGTGTCAATGCAATTTCATCAAATACTATTGAGCATAACTTTTGCTGTTGTCCCCAGTGTTTTACGGTATTTCGGATATGAGAAAATATCTGTGGGTTAACTCCTGGTTTCATACATATTTTTTCAGAAAGTCTATGTAAAGTCCTCTTATTGGGCAATGCAAACATTGTTTCCAGAAGTTTGTATGCCTTTGGGCTTTGCTTCATCAGCATTAGAGCCATAAGTTTTTCCTTCATCGTGAACCTTCTGGCCATTTTGTTGTTGCGGCATTGCTTTAATTGCATTAGCACAAAAGTCTGTGCCTGTTTGTTAAGTAGGTCGAAATTCTTAAACAACTGCTCGTTACTTCCATAGGATTTAGCTTGTGAAAGTCTTTCTTCACTTGTCTGACCCAAACTTGATAACGTAATATTCATCACGTTCTTAACAAATTTCCTTCCCTTTGAACTTAATTGCTTCATAATCGAACCTGTAATAAATAATAATAAGTTTAAATAAGAGTTTGCTTGGGCCGACTCTAGCAATAAACGACAAACTACACTACAACTGTTTTAGGGTCGCAGAAGTAGACAAAAAACCTCTTGAAGTGTATATACGACATATGCGTATAGTATTTTTCAAACTCGATGGGTAGGATGACAGGTGTCATCTCCATATAAATCTCGCAAAATTGTATTGAAATGACGCCTATCATTCTACGCATCGAGTTTGAAAAATTCCGCAGTTTGACTTCGGATCACAGACCACCTGTTTAGGTACTAGACCGATCACATGCAACAATCGAGGTCACCACACATATGCGCTATCAATATCAAATCATTGACAATTGGAAGAAATGTAAGTAAGCGTGCGTGGTTGTATACCGGGTGTGTCCTGTAACACGAGCAAAAAATTTAACTAGGCTGTAAATCTCAAACGGACCAACAGCGACTTAAAAAAAAAACTTGTATTTTGATTTTTAGCACACTTTAAAGTTTACTCTAAGTCGCAATATACCTATTGCGAATTTTGTTATGTTTAAAGCATGACAAGCAACGTAAATTACATTGGTCAGTTTGAGGAGTACAGCCTACAGTTTAATTATTTGCTCGTCTTGAGGATGACTCACGCTAGACCGGGCCGGGGCCGGGCCTGAGTTTCCGGCGCTTCGTATTCTATGGAAAGCAGCACGTAATCACCGATCAGCCGTCATAGAAAATGACATGTCGGACGCCTCGGCATGGGCCCGGCCCGGTCTAGCGTGCCAGCTGTACACCCGGTATTCTAACGTTTTTGTAAGTATGAATTTATAAGTATTCATATTATATTTATGGATACATAAATATTATTATACGCCTATGGACTTAATTCATTGTATTTAGTTACGTGTCTAGGAGTATGCAATAACTGGAGTAGCCTTGAATGAATGTCGTATTTGCGTACAAAAATGTCTCAAGGGCCCTCCACACTCGTGCGCGAATCGCGACGCGAAGCCGCGAACGCGAGTGTGGAGTCTAGTTTGCTAATCAGCGAAATCGACTCCACACTTGCGTTCGCGGCTTCGCGTCGCGTAGTCTGGAGCGAGCTTCAGGGAGGTGAAGAAATAGATAACACATGCAAAAGATTACTCACAAAAACAATGAAAATGAAAAATGTATACCTCTACGCTTCTGTGTTGGTTCCTTCTCTTGGGTGGAATTGGACGGTATAGGTTTGATTTCTGAAACAGAATAAACTATAAATAACAAAACCAAGTCGGTAACCAAAGATTTAAACAAACACAAACAAATAATGCTATACATATGTTAGAGTTTTGAAAGATTCACGGTTAGTTTCACTAGACTTATATTCACCGAGATATAGACCGTGATTACCTTTTGTATTATTTGTGAGCTCCCGATATTTCGACGCAGTTACATGCATCATGTAAAAGGTAATCACGGTCTATATCCCGGTGAATATAAGTCTAGTATACATATGTTACCATTAAATTCTCAATTTAACTGAGAACGCGCGGTTCGCCAAAAACAATATAGAGCGATTGAATTTGTTGCGTCTACTAATGTACGATTTCTACCGACCGGCTGGATTCAGGCCGCGCCGGAGCGCATTTTTAATGTGTGACAGAAATAATGGAGTCCGTCCGGAGCCGTCCGCGTCCGCGAGGAGCCGACCGGCTTGCGTATAAATTTGAAATGCGCACCTACTCCGCCCGTTCGATGGGAATTGTATAATAGTCAGCAATGGATAGAAAACCACGTGTGATTTATTGCAAGGTCTGTGGAGCCCTTAACTGATAGAATTAAGTCACCATACAGATTAAAATAATAAACGGTATCTATATACGCCTTAATGTTCTTTTTCAAATACCCATGTTTATTTTACTGCGGTTATATCTTGTTAATTATATTAAAATGGTAAATTTAAAAACAATTTTTTAAATGAGTAAACCGAGCACTTTCATTTGATACCAAACTCGACCATATTTCCTTACAAATAACATGACCAGTATAGCAAGACCCCTTCCTGACCTTCTAAGCTCTTGTAGCTCAATACCCCTGGATCGAAAAATCGAAACACCGGGACGTGCCCCAAGTCAGCCGTGTGTTTCAAGTTGAATGTAAGAACTTCGCTTCGCTCGCTCGTTCGATAAATAAATAATAAATAAACAAATAAATATTATGGGAACATTTTTACACATATTGACTAAGTCCCATTGTAAGCTCAAGAAGTGTGGGTGCTTAGACAACGATATATATAATATATCATTACTTAAATACATAGAAAACAACCATGACTCAGGAACAAATATCTGTGCTCATCACACAAATAAATGCCCTTACCGGGACAGGTACCGGGATAAGGTATATTAACACAAACAAATTATTACATTTTTAACCATATCTAATAGAAAAAAAAACTTGAATCACAAACCTGTATGTGCCGGGGACACTTCTAGAACAACTTCTTTAACTACTTTTGGTAAAGATGTTGAGCCTTCATCTACTGCTACCACACCTGAAAGAGTTAAAACTATATGTTAGCCACCAATGTCGCAGTAATTATATTTAAGGTATTATTACATTTTTAACCATATCTAATAAAAAAACATGAATCACAAACCTGTATGTGCCGGGGACACTTCTAGAACAACTTCTTTAACTACTTTTGGTAAAGATGTTGAGCCTTCATCTACTGCTACCACACCTGAAAGAGTTAAAACTATATGTTAGCCACCAATGTCGCAGTAATTATATTTTAATTTATATTATACACATAGATTTAAGATTAGATCCTAAGTATGCATGTAATATTGCTATACCCCCACGGGGTCCATGTGGAACTACCAAGAATTTGTAATACCTATAAAACCATGGTTGCAATAAATAAATATGAAATATGAAATAAGGTTTAAAAATTTACTTGTGCTTCCTTGAGATGCAAGAATTAAGTAGAAAAAATCTCATTTTAAGTAAATAACGTAGAGTTAGACCGATGTATGTCTGCAACGATTTTGATAGCACACGCAGTGCAAGTGTTATTTATACGTCATAATTTCTTAGAAGTTTGACGTTTAAAATAACACTTGCACTACGTGTGCTATCAAAATCGTTGCAGATTTATTTTGGTCTCTCTCTACTTTATTAACATATACAAATAATTACATTAATTTATTATAATAAATAAATTATTATGTACATGACAATACAATAAATAAATAAATAATATTTAAAAAAAAATTGACTTGAGACACAAACCTGTATGTGCCGAGGAGATTTCTAGAACAGCTTCTTCAATCACTTTTGGTAAAGATGATGAGCCTTTATCTACTGCTACCATACCTGAAAGAGCAAAAACTAAATGTTAGCCACCAATGACGCAGTAATTTTTAGCAAGATGTATGGGAATTGATGGTTTCTTATACTTATTATTTAGTATGTCTCTTAGGTGAGATACCACTAGGTACCATCAAAAAAATAACTAATATAAGAGTTTTGAACCAATATCCATTCATATTAAATATGGCTTATTAAGAATGAATTCTATTCAATAAAGGATTTCTTTGAATAATATTCTTCATGCTGAGGTTGATTTGTTTGCTTAGCTGTGCTATTGCAGCCCTATTATTTTTTCTGTCTTCCAGAAGCAATTTTCGTTCATTAATAAGATTTCTTGCGTGCAGACAACAATCTGAAACATTCAAACATCACTTGGAAAAAACAGGAGGGATAGCAAAAGCAATGAAGGAAATGCAGGAACATAGTAACTGGATACCGAGCATGAGAAACAGAAGAACCAAAAAATTAGAAACGCAAGAATATCTCAAAAGCTGCCACCCAATTCTATAAAGAACTATATGACTGCGAAGACACTATCCCTCCAAACTCAAAGTCACTATACCAGCTCGACTAGGAGACGATACCACCAATTGAAGAAAGTGAAGTTATAAGAGCAGTGTCAACTCAAAAAAACGGAAAAGCAACTGGCGAAGATCAAATCTCTAACGAACTTCTAAAATGCACACTCCCAGCGTCACTTAAAAGCATCATCAAGTTATTCAATGAGATCCTTCAAAAAGAAGAAATACCTAAACAATGGACTACCTCTACTATCATCCTGCTACACAAAAAAGGCGACAGAAACGACATTGGCAACTATAGGCCCATGAGTCTTATTTTTATTTTTTATTTATGTCAAACCTATACAAGATATTTTCCAAAATCATACTACAACGCATAGAGAAAGTGCTAGATGAAAACCAACCGAAGGAGCAAGCAGGCTTCAGGGAAGGCTTTGCTACAATAGACCACATTCATACCATTAAACAAATAATAGAAAAGAGCAATGAGTATGGTAAGCAGTACTACCTAGCTTTTATAGACTACAGCAAAGCTTTCAACTCTTTGCTCCACAACTATATATGGGAAGCGCTGAAAATGCAAAACGTCCAGAATAAATACATAAGAATAATCAGCAATATATACTTCTGCATAACAGCTAAAATAAAACTAGAAACAGTAGGTGAGGAATTCAAACTGAAGAAAGGAGTGAGACAAGGAGACCCACTATCACCTAAATTGTTCTCAGCAACTTTAGAACAAGTATTCAGAAACTTGAACTGGAACGAATATGGTCTAAAAATAGACGGAATGTTGCTGAGCCACTTGCGGTTTGCCGATGATCTCATACTGCTCTCGGAAAGCACAAATGATTTGCAAGAAATGTTACAACAACTTTCTTATGAAAGCAGAAAAGTGGGACTAGGAAATCAACACAGAAAAAACTAAACTTATGACAAACGGACAAAAAATTGAGCTATCAATAAACAACAACACAATAGAATATGTAAATGAATACACATATCTAGGACAAATAATTTCCCCAGAACACCAGAATGACAAGGAAACAGAAAACAGAGTGTGTATTTCATGGAAAAAATACTGGTCATGGAAAGAGATTATGAAAAATCCAGATATCCCACTAAAATGCAAAAGTAAACTGTTTAACTCTTGCATCCTCCCTAGCATGACCTATGGTTGCCAAACATGGGCCTTAACGCAAAAGAATAGGAAATCCTTAGAAGTGTGCCAACACAACATAGAGAGAAGTATTCTCAACATAAAGAAGAAAGACAAAATAAGACTAAGCACCATAAGAAATAACACAAAACTAATGGATGTATCCTATGTAACAAGTAACCTTAAATGGAAATGGACTGGGCACATGCTGAGAGAACCAGGACAGAAATGGTCAAAAATTGTTACAACTTGGTACCCCAAAGAACGGACGGACCCAAACGGAAAAGAGGCAGGCCTTACCGCAGATGGGAAGATGACATAAGAGCTATCGCTGGACCAACATGGACAAGAAGAGCAACCAACAGAGAGGAATGGAAGGTCTTAGGGGAGGCCTATGCCGGGAGGCAAGTCGACCGATGTCAATAAAAATACCAAATAACATATACGACAAAGAACTTTATTATTATTATGTTTAAATTAAGAATTTGACATATTTTGTTTTTCTTTTCCTAAAACTTGACAAGAAATGTAATTTTTTTTAATTTGAGGTCGAAATAAATGGCTATTTTATTTTATTTTATTTTATTTATTTATATTCATATTCAATGTCAAGTTAGGTACACATTAGTAAGTTTTAGGCAAAATTCTTTTAAAAAGCCTGAACTGGGAAAAGCGTGGATTGAATATATGGGGTAGTCGCTTGAATAATTTGCGGTTCGCTGATGATATTGTCTTGCTGGCAAGCAGGGACCGGCCCGCTATCCCTTATCGCGGTTTTATAAGGGTATTGCATAAGGCTTAACTCACCATACCCTTTGCCAGACGAAACCCTTTGTTTTGGTTTTAAAAACCCTTATATAAAGCTACCACATTTGAGTAATCGGTAGCCCAAATACCCTTACAAAACCCTTATCATCCGCTCACCAACACCTTGCATATTGCTTATAAGGGTTAGCCTTATAAAGGGCTTCCCTATTAGCATATAAGCGTGTTAATTTAAGTCGTCTACCTTGTTCATAAAGCACACATTACTTCGAATCCGAGCGATCGTCGGCGGCGACGGCGGCGTTCTTTGACTAGACACGTATTTTCTTTCCTTTTCATACACTACCGTAGATATATACTAATCCTGTTTCTTTCACGCAAAGGGAAACCTTTATAGAAAGCGCTTAAAGATAAGGGTAACCCTTATTAAGGGCTAGCCTTATTTTTGGTTAGCTTAGGTTAGGTTAGGTTAGGTTAGCAGTTAATGGGCTTGCAGTTCAATAGGGAAAGTCTTTCAATGTGTAAGCCGTGTTTAAGTGTCGCCCATTGAAAGGGTTTTATCGCGGAAAGGGTTGTCCGGTCCCTGCTGGCAAGTGACCCCGCTGAACTTCAAAGCATGATCCAAGAACTCAGCGATGCTTCCATACGGTGTGGGCTGGAAATGAATCTAGACAAGACAAAAGTTATGACCAACAGATGTCAAGGCGAATATCACAGTTAACCATACCGCCATCGAAACTGTCGATAAATACGTGTAATACGTGTAGATAGTGACTGGAAAAAAAAAACCAAACCAATGAGATCAACAGACGCGTACGACTAGCCTGGGCAGCCTACTCCAATCTCGAGTTTGCCTTCAAAATGAACCTTAAGGCCGAACAAAAAGCACGCATATTTGACCAATGTATCCTGCCTGTTCTCACTTATGGAGCTGAAACCTGGGTTTTCACCAAAGACATACTACGTAAATTGAGCGTTGCCCAGCGGGCGTTAGAGAGAAAATTGGTGGGGATCACATTGAGAGACCGTAAAACAAATGAATGGCTGAGAGAACAGAGCAAAGTCAATGATATTATAAAACGCGTAGCCAATTTGAAGTGGGAATGGGCTGGTCATATAGCACGGAAGACCGAACCGTGGAGCAAACGACTACTCGAGTGGCGACCATGGGGGGAAGAGCGTCCTCAAAGTAGACCCCAGATGCGTTGGGACTCAAGTTTTTATAGTTGACTGTACTTTTCTTTCCACAGGCAACTAATACTCATCGAGACAATTTTAACAACCCCAATCACAATTAGTTTGCGTTGTTTTATTACAGAGTTCCTATGGCCACCTCTTGTCTCCATCATCAGATTAGCTCGATGGTACCATAATATTTTATTGTCACCCGACTTACATATGTACCTACGCATAACTTCAGTTCAATCGGAACCCAGGAAGTTGGTCAAATTAAACTTGCAAGTTTTCATTACAGACAGATATAATAATATTCTTACCTTTATTCAGTAGGACGGACGCCTCAACTTGAGAATATGAGCATGATGGATGTCCATGGAAGTCTTCGTCTGAAATTGTTAAATGTAATATTTAATCTCTATTAATATTCAATATTTATGTTCAGTATTAATTAAATTTATCTCTTCTCTGTGTATATAAACAAAAATTGGAACCTCGGAATAAAATAAAGGGAATTAATTGCAAGTTGGTTTGTCAACAAGATGCATTCACTTCAAACTTTTATAACTAAGAATATCACTACATATTTTAGAAACTTTACTCAAACTAACACACCTTTATTCTGTGGGACGGAGGCCCCGACTTGAGAATATGAGCAGGATGGATGTTCATGGAAGTCTTCGCCTGAAATTGTTAAATGTAATATTTAATCTCTATTAAGATCCAGTATCTCTAATGAGGGATAGCAGGAACACATCATCATCATCATCAAGATTCAGTATGAACAAAACTTTTCTCTTATGTATAAAAATTAGAACCATGGCTCGTTGATTGAATATATGCATAGCATTGCTGAACAGTACTTAAGACATACACAAAAAAAAACTACTAAACAAATTAAATTTAAATATTTTTTTTAGAAACAGAAATCGAGTTGAGTTTTAAGATAAATTAATTAAGTACATATATTGTCACCTAGTACAATATACACATATTTGCATAAATAAATACATAATTATATAGGAACATAAAAAACACCCATGACTGGGTAACATCTGTGTTCATCACACAAATAAATGCCCTACTCTATAAACAATATTAAAAGTGGGCAGTTGTTTTTCCCATGGTTAAAATACCATGCACTCATTTGCATAATTTGTAGCATTACTCTATATAAACAATATTAAAAAATCGGCAGTTATGTATTTCCCATGGTAAAAATACCATGCAGACATTTGCATAATTGTAAGCATACTCTACAAAC
The DNA here is from genome assembly GCF_947568885.1 of Cydia strobilella. NCBI lineage: Eukaryota > Metazoa > Arthropoda > Insecta > Lepidoptera > Tortricidae > Cydia > Cydia strobilella. The sequence goes on from NC_086052.1 coordinate 373,599, forward strand.
AACATTAGAAGTGGGCAGTTATGTTTTTCCCATGGTAAAATAAAAAGACCACTCAGACTGACTGACTGAGATGAAATTGTAAATATCAATTGAACTTAAAAAAATGTACCTAGCTATACTTTTTGTACCTACACAGTTTGAACAATAAATGTTTCTGATTTCTTATGTTAATAAAATTCACAGTAATATTTATTGTCTATGTATAAGATACTAGCTTATGCCCGCTACCTCGTCTACATGGGATGATGAATATCACAATGATGAATGGTGAAAACTATCCCATGTCCTTCCTCAGGCCTCAAAATATCTCCATACCAAATTTTATATAAATTAGATAGACCAGTCACTTTCAATTCATAGTTATTTTCGCATTTATAAGTAATATAATAGTAGGGATAAATAAGACTTGCTAACATCATTTGTAAGTGATAAAACATACCTGGCCTTCCAATGACAAGGGTTGGTTCCATTGTGTCTTCCTCATCATCTTGGTCTTTAAAATAATTGTGGTCACTCAGAGCATGTCGGACTGGAACAACATTACAATTAGGTAGATAAAAAAATATAATCACAAAATTATCCTGACAAAAAGAAATGCCATGTGTTTTCAATATCCTAATAAGAAAGTATACAGTGATGGGATTCCCCAAACAAAATAAATATTATGTATTTTTGTATTGATGTATGGTAAATAAGCATGAACTATAAACAAAAATTAGTTATGCCAAGAATATAAGTCGCGTGGTACTTAATTAATATTTATTTACGTAGTTATAATAAATGTGTGTACTCACCGGTTCCAACTGCTGCAAGGGGTTCACCGTGTGTTATTTCATCATCCGTAAATAGGCAAGGATACGAAAACCGAAGCCTTTTGCCTTCAAACTTGTCAAACTGATGTTTGTCGAAATGTTTTTCACACACGCGTTTCCTGAGCAGTTGCTCTTTTGACAGACCCAGAAGAAGAGGATTCGTAGGCACAAGGAAAGACATCCACAAATTCCTAAGCATATCCTTCTTAGGAAATGCAAAAAGTCGATTTGTCTCATTTGTTGCATTGCAACCACCAACACAACACTTTAGTCTCATGATTTATTATTGCACAAACGATACCGCAGCACAATTATAAAGTATTGTTCCGAACAGCAAAGGAGAATTTGGATATTTAGGATCTCAACTCGGCAAAAAAGCGAGGAAATACACTAAACACCAGCGTACTCGACTTTGAAATTCGGCACAGTAAAGTCCTCAAAACTTTTCAAATGTATAATGGCGGCCAAATGGCGGCTGTCAAGGTAGGGCATAGGTGGGGGCTGGGGTGGCGGAGCGAGGGGAGACGCGATGGTAGCGCTGCAGCAGCCGTTTTGGGAGTTGAACTGTCAGGGCCCTGATACTGACCGTACAGGCGTACAAGTTGAACAACAAAATATTGTCATGATTACGAATACCAACCGCACGTGCGACACAATGCAGTCGCCGCTGCAGTTATGCACGAATAGCTGCAGTGATGCAGTCCCCTAACTGCGGTTTCCGTACTACACAATGAAACATTGTACTGCGTGTAGTGCCAGGATGCTTGCGAATTCTGTATAAATAGCAGCAGAGAAAATTATTGAAAAGAATATCCAAGTACAGTGAACTGCAGAGATAACTGACCCCCCTGCAAACAAGCTTCTATGCGGGGGTTGGTGGAGGGGGGGCAGTTATCTATAGCTGTATATAGAATTGAATTGAATTGTACAACTTAAAATAAAGAAAAAGATAGAAATTCACCGCCTCAAGTGGAAGTCGAACTCACAGAGCTCTATGACGCCCATCAAGAGCTGTACCAAGTACCAACTAAGCTACCGAGTATTCCATTCCAGCAGCGGAAAATATTTCCAATTAATCCCTACTACTATTTCCAATTAATAGTCTTACAAACGTGCTACGTGACCTTACCTTACGTGCCCAACTGTGCCTAAATTCTATATATTAAAGCAGTACATATATTAAGTATTATCAATCTTTACATATTCAATTATTAAACCTGGTACCTAGTGAATGGTGGGTTACTCTTGTGACCATATATTTCTGTACAAATTACATACAAAATATTTCAGCTTATGTCTATATTTATCGTATTTCGAGTTGTTAATACAATAATAATAATTTATTACATTTTCTTCCAGTTACTGAGCACAAACAATCCGCACACGAAAAAGTTCGGCCTAACGACGAACGCGCAATACAAGATCTTGGGCAGCGAGCGAGCAACATCACAAGATTCTAAGCTTTATTCTCTAACGAATAGCGCCTGTAATGCCTTGGGATTCGCGCAGTCCGTGCTAGATGACATTTGGAGTATCGTCGCTGGAGTTATCTTGTTGGTAAGCGCATTCTGAACCCTATTTGTATCAAATTAAAGTTTAGTTTCCTCTGTTGACGTACGTAGTAACGGTCCGTTCTCGACGATATTTGGAACTGATGCTCCAAGAATGAATTTCTACGTGTCTTTTTTATTTTCCAGGGCGAGCTAACATTCACAGAAACACAAGACGGCCAGTTAAAGATCGGTGGTCCAGTTAAACAGTGCGTGGCCGCTCTGGGGGTCACAGAAGAAGGGCTCCGCGGGGCCATGGTGGGCCGCGTGTTGTCCGCCGGCGGAGACCTTGTCTCCAAGGAGCATTCGCTCAGCGACGCTAATTATACTAGATTGGCGCTCGCTAAGGCGGCTTATGATCGTCTTTTCACATGGATTGTCCAGCAGGTGGGTCATGGTGGGGGGCAAAAACCTCTGTAGGTTTAATTTCAGTTCCTTTGAACTGATAACCCATTATGTGCCTTCCACGAGTGCAGCTCTACGGTTGGGTCGGTTGTTCATTACGGCGTGGCGTCTTTTGTCAACATTTGAGAACCAGAATTACTAATAATGTACGGAACCGTACAGCGTCATATGCATCAGCTAATAAAATCGAGGGCAAGATTTTTTTCGATTTTAGTCGCAAAAATGTAAAATTAATAGATTTAGTCGCTGAAATTGTACACCTTTTGATACGCAATAGAAATAACAAGTACTGGTTTCTATTAGCACGCCTGCTCATCTTGCCGTTTTACAGATAATTTTTTTGAAAACAGACTCACTAAATTAGTAATGATTTTTTTTTCTGATGGACGTTTAGGTAAACGCGCGTAAAGCACTGATTTTTCGGTCTTACACATCATATCCTGTGACATATCCTTTTTTACAGACTACATTTTTATTATTATGACTTTGAAGAAGTGTAAATGAAAGTTAGACGAAATCAATTTTCTCCAGCAATTACTTCAAAACAAGTGACAATTTCTCTGAAAATCAACTTAACTTCAACGTAATTTTGATATTTAAACAATCTACAACATTTGTTGAAAGTGTTCTTAACTTCTTATACATCAGTTTGTATAATTTACCACCATATACCACCATACCATACCCACCATACCATACCATATTAAATAAATGATTATGATTATATTTTTTGATGTATTTTTAAAAACTGCCCCTTCTCTTCATATATTACCGGTGACGCACGCTCGCGACCTCATTATTAAAAGGCAAGATGAGAAGACGTGCTAATACAAACAAATACTTGTTATTTAGATATTACGTGACAAAACGTGTATAATTTCAAAGACTAAATCTATCAATTTTACATTTTTGCTCCAAAATCGTTAACGGGCTCTTAATTAACATATATTGTACAACCAATACTTAATTACTTACTCCCCTGGCGCAGCGACCCAAAGTATGTCTTGGCCTCCAATACGACTGCTCGCCGCCGATCCCGTTCCTGTGCTGTGTATATAGTGTGTGTGCTGTGTGTGTACAACCAATAACTCGTTGCTAATAAGATACTCCAATACTTCTAAATCTAGACCTACATTTTTAGTAATACAGTGTATCGTTCACAGATCAACAGAGCGATCGAGGTCCCAGCCGGCACTTACAAGAACACGCTGATCGGAGTACTGGATATCTACGGCTTCGAGATCTTCGACACCAACAGTTTCGAGCAGTTCTGCATCAACTACTGTAACGAGAAGCTACAACAACTCTTCATTGGTCAGTTAATATTACCACAAAATATATAATAGTAGTAGGTACAGAAGATTCACTTTAGCAAAACGCGACTACTACGCGCAAGGCGGCGCAAGCGCGTGCAGGCGTCCGTTCCATAACGGTGTGCGGCAATTACTATGGCCATAGAGTAACTTATACTAGAGCGGTACTGTCATAGTAAACTTTGTAACCCCAGTAAATTCACTGCCATCTGTCGACACACTTTAAAACTAAAAATGAATATTTATAAAAATACGATAAAATGTATTTAAATATGGATAAATGATTTTTTTTATTTGCATTAATTATTTTTTTGATTTTGACCCATGTTCTTTCACTGATATGCATTAAAATTGTTAAATAACAAACGAAACCGTCAACGCCATCTATACGACAGTAGGCCAAAGCTAGTAGCGCCCTCTGAACGAGAATCAAATTTTCTTGATTTTCGAGGCACGTTTTTTCCTTAGACTGTATCCATCTATTACGGAGTTATATCTATCTTTGCTATGGCTAAACCTCAAAATTGAGGTCTGATATTACTGAAAAGGTATAAGAAAACACAGCTAAACAGTACTAGTTAATAATGTCGTTTATTCTTTACGTAACAAAGACGCAAAAGAAGAATGTGCTGTCTTGGGTATAATATCCCCGGCGTTACAAGCGTCTATAAGGATTTGCCACACTGGATGCGTTCTGCGGGCAGCGGTCAGGTCAAACTTCAACTTCAAAGGTTGCTGTCAATGTTGTTCATACATAATGTGGGTTTGACCTCACCGCTGACCGCAGAACGCATCCAGTGTGGCAAATCCTTAAAGTCTTTCGGAGCCGTACTGCGTCTTATATAAATTCAGTAGCCAAAGCTTAGTTTTTATGGCTACTATCGCGGTCACAGGTCATAAATTCGATCTTACGCTTTCTTTTCGCGAGCCGGACTGGAAATACTCGCTAATTTGGGCTAGCCTGCAGGCTGCAGTTTGTGGGCACCTGGTCAAAAACGTCCAGTGCCAGCCTGGTACTTTAGTTAGTTAGTTATGCTGGGCATTTTCCGCAAATCGACATCCAATGTGCCTATTTTGCGTGAAACGAGGTAGCGCTACTCTAACCACCCCAGCTCCTCCACGAAGCCTAGCAAAGTCTTCAGGTTGCTAGTTGCCTCTTTTAGTGTGCATGGATTACCTAGGTATTTGTTCCTATACACTTCTACCTGTTTCCTGGTACCTGTTCAGCCTGGTACCTATAGTGTTTACCATTGTTTGATATCGTATGGTTATCTTTCAGAACTGGTGCTAAAACAGGAGCAAGAAGAATACGCCCGTGAGGGTATCCAGTGGACTCCGATCCAGTACTTCAACAACAGAGTCATTTGCGAGCTGGTGGATGCACCTCACCAGGGCATCATCTCCGTCATGGACGAAGCCTGTCTTAATCCTACTAAGGTTGGTTTATGTATTTTTTAACTGTTTAAATTTTTTAACACAAGGAGGATGTTTTCGGTTCCGGTTTTTGTAGGGTTCCGTACCCAAAGGGTAAAAACGGGACCCTATTACTAAGACTCCGCTGTCCGTCTGTCTATCACCAGGCTGTATCTCATAAACCGTGATAGCTAGACAGTTGAAATTTTCACAGATGATGTATTTCTGTTGCCGCTACAACAACAAATACTAAAAAGTACGGAACCCTCTGTGGGCGAGTCCGACTCGCACTTGTCCGGTTTTTTTATTATTAATATGTCTCCCGATTTCTCGTCAGTTGGATCGCTTTTATATTTAAGTATGCCCTTAAATATAAATTCAAAGGTAAAATTTCTTACCTATTTTTTCTTACCTGTGTTTTTTGTTTTGTTTTCCGTGCAGATTTCCGATACACAATTATTAGAGGCACTCGACAAACGGCTGGGCTCACACAAACATTACACGTCGAGGCAGCTCGCTCCCACAGATAAAAAACTTAAACACGGAGTTGACTTTAGAATCACGTAAGTTTCCAATTTGATACTGCTCTCTCCCTTTTGTCATTATCATTAGTGAGGAACAATCTTCAGGCTTCGAGGTATTTAAATAAGAATTTTTATTCGTTGTTGACTTGAAAGCCACGTTTATAGTGCACGGCGCGTCGTCGTGAACCTGGTCGCAAATGCAAGAAGGTTTAAAGGAAGAAGGAAGGAAGGAATGGGGTTATGTACCCGTTTTATTTAAATTTCTGTACTTAACATTAAATAATTTCACGGTTTAGACTGACTTGTTTTAGTCACTCGCGCGACATGTTTCGGAGAGCCTAGGTCTCCTTTCTCAAGCACTAATAGTGCGAGCAGCGTTCACGACGACCGTGTATTGCGTACTGCCGCGCGCCGAGAAAGCCGGTTAGGGGAGGTCTTCCGCTATCGTTGTAGGCGGGCGGGCGGGTTATTTAATGTTAGTATTGTAATGTTAGTCTCACAACAGTTTAAATTCGATTTCTGTACTTATTTATTTTATGCAGTGAAAACTAGAGCTAAAATAGTTTTTCTTAATTTTCTAGACATTATGCGGGCGATGTGACGTATGCCATCACAGGTTTTATGGACAAGAACAAGGATTCCCTGTGGCAGGATCTGAAGCGGTTGCTACATTCATCTTCAAATGCTTCGCTCGCTGACATGTGGCCGGAAGGCGGCGCTCACATACAAAAGGTAAGTTATTGACTGTAGAAGACATGTATATTCTAATAAAATGTGTATATTTCGCTGTATGTTTTGTTTTCAATAGATTGTCGATCGGCAATTCATAACCACAACTGGCCGATAAAGTTCTATATAGCTTTGGCATGTACGTTGGCTGTCAAATTGAAAGCATTTGTACAATGATTTTTTGATGGTAAATAAAGGAATCAACTGGTTACGCAGACCCAATGTCTTCTACCAGTTTTATTACCGTCGTCGCGGTACTGATCCCAAACAAATATTTTTTCACCTCAGCAGCTCCAACAAGCCTACTTTCGTCACTCCCTGGAGTGGGGAAAGTGCGACTCCTCACTCCAAAGAGTGAAACAAAGTAGCTTTTTAATGTAGTGAAGGCCATGAACTGCCACTTCATACTTCTATTACAATTTTTTTTTTGTTTCTGTATTATTCGGTGTCGTTCGAAATACATTTTAACCTTTAATATGTTCTCACTACTGAGGTTAAAAATTATATGTGCAACACGAGAGCAAAGTTATTTTACATCTCATGTTTTTGAGTCCCTCGCTACGCTCAAGACGTTAACTAAGAATCACTTGCTTCGCTCGTGATTCAATTATAGAATCTTTCGCTTTCTCGGGACAAAAAAAAAACACTCTCAAGAAAAACTAACTTTCCTCTCTTGTTGCACAAATAACTATTGTTGGGCACTGGAGACCTCGGTCACATTTTCTTTCGTATAATTATAAATCTATTTCGGTGTTTCAGACATCAAAGCGGCCTCCATCCGCAGCAACTCTGTTCCGCAACTCGATGGCAGCACTAGTAACGGGTCTGCAGAGTAAGGAACCTTTCTACGTGCGCTGCGTCAAACCTAACCCCATACAGTCGCCTAATGCCTGGGACGAGCAGCTGGTAAATACGATATGCTATTTGTTGTTTTGTGTAGCCTGATTTATGTATATGTCGTGGATAATTGGGGGCGTGGTGCGTGGTGGCCTATAGCGGTGGCGGTAGTGGGCGCAGTACATCGATGTATGCCTACACAGCTAAATAGTATACTACCACTGCTACCAGTGTATGAAATAATACTACGGACTCATCAACCTAGTGCCTACTATACTTTCGTACTGAATGATAAAATAACTAGTCACTCTAGCAACGGAAATCGATTTAATTTAAAATAAAAGAATTACAATTAAACGTTCAAATCTTTATTTAAGTAGGTGGGCATATTACAATGCGATTATGAACGTCAAACAAAGCTATTCCGGTTCCAACCGTACACCTCTTGACCCGAGAAGATTTAACCCTATATGGGACCGGCAACAAACTCGGCGGGACATATCTTTTCAAAACAACACTTATTTTCTAATTTTTACAATAGTAAACCTCTAATGACTCATAAGAAATCAAATTAACACTCGGGATAAAACACTTAGCTAAATGATTAAATAATGTTGGAATCTATAAGCTTTCAAAATAATCCTTCAGGTATAAGCCTTCAGGAACGTAGTGAGTTTAGGCACGAGGTTGGTTAACGTCCGATATCTAGCACGGTCCGATCGAGAATGAATGCGGTAGCCACATCGCTTCCGCCAAAGTGAATGTAGGTCAACTTACTTGACCAGTTACCAACAAAACTGCCAACTCGTACCTAACTTCACGCAAGCTAAACCACTTGACGTTCCGAAGCCTGTACCTAATCTTATTTCAACAAGAATGCCAATAGATGGCGTTACTCTACATAAATCGATAAATTACATTATCAACTAAGTAATACATAGCAACACTTTGCTAATCGATTGTATACAGGCGTCTAAAACTGAAATGTAACGCTGCAATGTGTCCTTCTGGAGTCTCGCTCCGACATATATATACATTCAAACGTACGTTGTGGAACGTGGGGGTAATTTGCAAATGAGGTCTTTAAACACTCGAACTTGCAATATTCTTACCCCCGGGAGTTACACACATTGTTTTTCATCACACTTGCGAAGAAAAAACTAAATTTTAAACGAAATTATTCGGTGAAATTTCAAACATTCGTCTGCCATTTTGAAATTTTTTGGCAGTTTAGGCATCGAGGGCGCAGACCCATCGGCATTCAGCCACAATTGAAAATTGTGTTAAAATATTTTAAACTACTATTAATCAAATATACGCGAAATTAAATTAAATTCAATATACGCGATATAATCCGTTTTCATAGTTTTATTTCATGAGTAACTATCGCGGTAACCGAAGACAATATTACTATTAATCAAATTAAATATTTTTAAACATAAACAAAAATATTAAGTTATTAACGTCAGTATTTTATATGTAAAACTCATTTATACCTAGTTAATTCATGTGAATAAGTATCATAATTTAAAATAAAGCTATAACTTACGAGTGAGTTATAGCTTTTTTTTTCACAATCCATAACTCACGCGGGAACAATATAGGGCTTTGTACTTCAGTACACATGCATGAAATAAGATCTTTTTCGAGCAAGTGTGATGAAAATATAAATGCGTTGGTTGTTTTTGTAAATTTGTGTATGCGAATAGATTTGTCTATCAGTGATTTATCTATTTTCATTGCGCGCTGGCCGTGAACCTTTCCTTAGCACTCTTAAGCGGGATTTACATTACAAAATGTGAAATTAATGCCGTGACAGTAGTTTTACCAACACTTTCACGTGTAATTTAATAATCGCACAAACTATCGTGAGACATATTTCAAAATATTTAGATCAGTACGGTTTTAACTCACTATTATTTTCTGATCTAAATATTTTGTAATTTAAAACCTTCGTAATGCATGCATTACGAAAGTTATGCACCCTGAGTTATGCGGCCTTATCTATCACCGAACGCATCCACTCACGTCAGCGCCATCTCACCTGCGCCTGCGCATACACTAAAGTAACTTGTTGCTTTGGGCAGGTCCGTCACCAAGTAGCGTACCTCGGGCTGGTGGAGAACGTGCGCGTGCGCCGCGCCGGGTTCGCGTCTCGCCAGCGCTACGACCGCTTCCTCAAGCGGTACAAGATGCTGTCGCAGTACACGTGGCCCAACTTCCGGGGCTCCGGCGACAAGGATGCCGTCATGGTGCTGCTCAAGGATCTGCAGGTCAACGATGTGCAGTATGGACATACGAAGCTCTTCATCAGGTTACTACATAAACACATGTATTCTGCTTCCGTTATTGTTAAAGACATGTATTCAGCTTCCGTTATTGTTAAAGACATGTATTCAGCTTCCGTTATTGTTAAAGACATGTATTCTGCTTCCGTTATTGTTAAGGACATGTATTCAGCTTCCGTTATTGTTAAGGACATGTATTCAGCTTCCGTTATTGTTAAGGACATGTATTCAGCTTCCGTTATTGTTAAAGACATGTATTCTGCTTCCGTTATTGTTAAGGACATGTATTCAGCTTCCGTTATTGTTAAGGACATGTATTCAGCTTCCGTTATTGTTAAAGACATGTATTCTGCTTCCGTTATTGTTAAGGACATGTATTCAGCTTCCGTTATTGTTAAGGACATGTATTCAGCTTCCGTTATTGTTAAGGACATGTATTCAGCTTCCGTTATTGTTAAAGACATGTATTCTGCTTCCGTTATTGTTAAGGACATGTATTCTGCTTCCGTTATTGTTAAGGACATGTATTCAGCTTCCGTTATTGTTAAAGACATGTATTCTGCTTCCGTTATTGTTAAGGACATGTATTCAGCTTCCGTTATTGTTAAGGACATGTATTCAGCTTCCGTTATTGTTAAGGACATGTATTCAGCTTCCGTTGTCGGTAATGCAACAATTATTCGGTTCGAAGGACCATGTTTGAGAGATGATGAAAAAATGTAGAAAAAAATGGTTTGCAGGTTTATACTTTAAATTCGTTTTGTACACATATTTAACGGGTTTACTGTGATTACATTTCATTACTTTACCTTAATCCCGAGTATCCCGATGTATCTGCTGGGTTGCACCAGCTGTGGTCACGGAAGACACACCAAAAGTATGGTCCGCAACAAGTGGCGGTAGTTATATTAAATAATATTAAATATTATAGGACATTCTTACACACATTGACAAAGTCCCAAAGAAAGCTCAGGAATGCTTGGGGTGTGGGTACTCAGGCAATGATAAATATAATAAAAAAATACTTAAATACATAGAAAACACCCATGACTCGGGAACAAATATCTGTGCTCATCACACAAATAATTGCCCTTACCGGGATTCGAACCTTGACAGACAGGGTCACTACCCACTAAGCCAGACCGGTCGTCGAAATAGAATGGTTGTTTACTCTAAATATCTGGGAGACCGAACTTTGCTCGGAAAACATATAAAAACTCAAAAATGCGTGTTTTTTCCTAATTAGATCGATTTTTCGTCCCCATATAGCAAATTTCATCGAAATCGTTAGAGCCGTTTCCGAGATCCCCGAAATATACAAATATATACAGACAGATATATACAAGAATTCCTCGTTTCAATGTATAAGATAATGAAACCTACAATGTTTAATTGGCAGGAGCGCGAAAACCCTGCACAGTTTAGAAGCTGCACGCGCCGCACTCATCCCGTCCATCGTCGTGCTCCTGCAGAAGCTGTGGCGAGGCACGCTGGCGCGCATGCGCTACAAGAAGATGAAGGCGGCGCTCACCATATACAATGCCTGGAAGTTAGTATACATCATAGAGTAACTTATACTAAAACCCTGCACAGTTTAGAAGCTGCACGCGCCGCACTCATCCCGTCCATCGTCGTGCTCCTGCAGAAGCTGTGGCGAGGCACGCTGGCGCGCATGCGCTACAAGAAGATGAAGGCGGCGCTCACCATATACAATGCCTGGAAGTTAGTATACATCATAGAGTAACTTATACTAAAACCCTGCACAGTTTAGAAGCTGCACGCGCCGCACTCATCCCGTCCATCGTCGTGCTCCTGCAGAAGCTGTGGCGAGGCACGCTGGCGCGCATGCGCTACAAGAAGATGAAGGCGGCGCTCACCATATACAATGCCTGGAAGTTAGTATACATCATAGAGTAACTTATACTAAAACCCTGCACAGTTTAGAAGCTGCACGCGCCGCACTCATCCCGTCCATCGTCGTGCTCCTGCAGAAGCTGTGGCGAGGCACGCTGGCGCGCATGCGCTACAAGAAGATGAAGGCGGCGCTCACCATATACAATGCCTGGAAGTTAGTATACATCATAGAGTAACTTATACTAAAACCCTGCACAGTTTAGAAGCTGCACGCGCCGCACTCATCCCGTCCATCGTCGTGCTCCTGCAGAAGCTGTGGCGAGGCACGCTGGCGCGCATGCGCTACAAGAAGATGAAGGCGGCGCTCACCATATACAATGCCTGGAAGTTAGTATACATCATAGAGTAACTTATACTAAAACCCTGCACAGTTTAGAAGCTGCACGCGCCGCACTCATCCCGTCCATCGTCGTGCTCCTGCAGAAGCTGTGGCGAGGCACGCTGGCGCGCATGCGCTACAAGAAGATGAAGGCGGCGCTCACCATATACAATGCCTGGAAGTTAGTATACATCATAGAGTAACTTATACTAAAACCCTGCACAGTTTAGAAGCTGCACGCGCCGCACTCATCCCGTCCATCGTCGTGCTCCTGCAGAAGCTGTGGCGAGGCACGCTGGCGCGCATGCGCTACAAGAAGATGAAGGCGGCGCTCACCATATACAATGCCTGGAAGTTAGTATACATCATAGAGTAACTTATACTAAAACCCTGCACAGTTTAGAAGCTGCACGCGCCGCACTCATCCCGTCCATCGTCGTGCTCCTGCAGAAGCTGTGGCGAGGCACGCTGGCGCGCATGCGCTACAAGAAGATGAAGGCGGCGCTCACCATATACAATGCCTGGAAGTTAGTATACATCATAGAGTAACTTATACTAAAACCCTGCACAGTTTAGAAGCTGCACGCGCCGCACTCATCCCGTCCATCGTCGTGCTCCTGCAGAAGCTGTGGCGAGGCACGCTGGCGCGCATGCGCTACAAGAAGATGAAGGCGGCGCTCACCATATACAATGCCTGGAAGTTAGTATACATCATAGAGTAACTTATACTAAAACCCTGCACAGTTTAGAAGCTGCACGCGCCGCACTCATCCCGTCCATCGTCGTGCTCCTGCAGAAGCTGTGGCGAGGCACGCTGGCGCGCATGCGCTACAAGAAGATGAAGGCGGCGCTCACCATATACAATGCCTGGAAGTTAGTATACATCATAGAGTAACTTATACTAAAACCCTGCACAGTTTAGAAGCTGCACGCGCCGCACTCATCCCGTCCATCGTCGTGCTCCTGCAGAAGCTGTGGCGAGGCACGCTGGCGCGCATGCGCTACAAGAAGATGAAGGCGGCGCTCACCATATACAATGCCTGGAAGTTAGTATACATCATAGAGTAACTTATACTAAAACCCTGCACAGTTTAGAAGCTGCACGCGCCGCACTCATCCCGTCCATCGTCGTGCTCCTGCAGAAGCTGTGGCGAGGCACGCTGGCGCGCATGCGCTACAAGAAGATGAAGGCGGCGCTCACCATATACAATGCCTGGAAGTTAGTATACATCATAGAGTAACTTATACTAAAACCCTGCACAGTTTAGAAGCTGCACGCGCCGCACTCATCCCGTCCATCGTCGTACTCCTGCAGAAGCTGTGGCGAGGCACGCTGGCGCGCATGCGCTACAAGAAGATGAAGGCGGCGCTCACCATATACAATGCCTGGAAGTTAGTATACATCATAGAGTAACTTATACTAAAACCCTGCACAGTTTAGAAGCTGCACGCGCCGCACTCATCCCGTCCATCGTCGTGCTCCTGCAGAAGCTGTGGCGAGGCACGCTGGCGCGCATGCGCTACAAGAAGATGAAGGCGGCGCTCACCATATACAATGCCTGGAAGTTAGTATACATCATAGAGTAACTTATACTAAAACCCTGCACAGTTTAGAAGCTGCACGCGCCGCACTCATCCCGTCCATCGTCGTGCTCCTGCAGAAGCTGTGGCGAGGCACGCTGGCGCGCATGCGCTACAAGAAGATGAAGGCGGCGCTCACCATATACAATGCCTGGAAGTTAGTATACATCATAGAGTAACTTATACTAAAACCCTGCACAGTTTAGAAGCTGCACGCGCCGCACTCATCCCGTCCATCGTCGTGCTCCTGCAGAAGCTGTGGCGAGGCACGCTGGCGCGCATGCGCTACAAGAAGATGAAGGCGGCGCTCACCATATACAATGCCTGGAAGTTAGTATACATCATAGAGTAACTTATACTAAAACCCTGCACAGTTTAGAAGCTGCACGCGCCGCACTCATCCCGTCCATCGTCGTGCTCCTGCAGAAGCTGTGGCGAGGCACGCTGGCGCGCATGCGCTACAAGAAGATGAAGGCGGCGCTCACCATATACAATGCCTGGAAGTTAGTATACATCATAGAGTAACTTATACTAAAACCCTGCACAGTTTAGAAGCTGCACGCGCCGCACTCATCCCGTCCATCGTCGTGCTCCTGCAGAAGCTGTGGCGAGGCACGCTGGCGCGCATGCGCTACAAGAAGATGAAGGCGGCGCTCACCATATACAATGCCTGGAAGTTAGTATACATCATAGAGTAACTTATACTAAAACCCTGCACAGTTTAGAAGCTGCACGCGCCGCACTCATCCCGTCCATCGTCGTGCTCCTGCAGAAGCTGTGGCGAGGCACGCTGGCGCGCATGCGCTACAAGAAGATGAAGGCGGCGCTCACCATATACAATGCCTGGAAGTTAGTATACATCATAGAGTAACTTATACTAAAACCCTGCACAGTTTAGAAGCTGCACGCGCCGCACTCATCCCGTCCATCGTCGTGCTCCTGCAGAAGCTGTGGCGAGGCACGCTGGCGCGCATGCGCTACAAGAAGATGAAGGCGGCGCTCACCATATACAATGCCTGGAAGTTAGTATACATATATAGCTTGACTGAGCAAAAGCATAGTATAAACAGGGCAATAGTTATTTGTTATACAAGGGTGCAAAGTTGTATTTTACCCGCGAGTGTAGAATTGAAACACGAGCAGGCGAAAGGATTCTATAGGTGAACCACGAGCGAAGCGAGTGGTTCTAAAATAGAATCCTGAGCGTAGCGAGTGTTTCAACGCACGAGAAGTAAAATACATTTGCGCCCGTGTGTAGCACAAAACTTTTCACCTCACTATAGCGAGGAAAGTGCAACATCCACAGGCGTTAGATGATCTTCATCACTGGAATCACTTATTTCTTTACGATATTATAACAGAAAACTCTGGAAGTTGAGTATTTTTACGCGAGTCGATGAGAAAAGGTTTTAAGTAAAAAAATTGTTGACAATGTTGACATTTCTGATGTATTAAATGTCAACGATGCGTTTTGAAATTGCATCGATTCAACTTGTGCGTTCAGAATTATATTTAACATCATTATAAAAAAACAAACGTTTCTTATGGAATTTTAAGGTTTATTATATATATTATAAAATCATTAAATAAAGCTAAATTTGGTATTTTTTATTAAATTCTCAAACCATTTATTTAATGATAATTAATATCGAACGAACCATTATCATGAGCGTTTTACGTTTTGTTATCTGTCAAGCTACTTAAACACGCTCCATCCAAGGTCAAATTACTTTCCCCACTAGTGGATAAAACGCGTTTTTCCCCGCTTGTATTGAAGGATAAACGACAACTTTCCGAGCTAGTGAGGGGAAAAGTAAACGCACCGCGCGCGACTTGTATGTGTGCGCCATAAGTATCTATGCGTTGCCGCACACACACTCAAACAAAATTTCTACTGGCGCACTGAGAAACGGGTCGAGATTTTTTTTGAGTGTGCGTGCGGTGACGACGCATAGATACTATGGCGCACAGATACAAGTCGCGCGCGGTGCGTTGTATGAAGATACATATACTTTGCCCTGTTTATACTATGGCAAAAGCGGAGATCTCGGGTTCATCGGGATCTGTTCTCCTCTACAGGTCGCATTTCTCAGCTGATTTTCGCAAAATTTCGTGAGCAGGTTCGATAATTGTATGTTATTTTTTGTCACAACAGCTTTTTTTTTTAAATAGCGTTACCATGGTAATTTATAGCTCACAGAGCCACCTCTTCTTACTTCCCCTACGTGGGGTCGGGTCTCCTTGTCATTTTGCGCCAGAGTAGTCGATTCTGGGTTGTCTCTTCTGCTCTGGACCACCGTGTGGATTTTGGTCTTCCTCTTCTTTGTCATTTCCATTTAAAGTGTGATATCGTAGCGTGGAATTGGTGATTTATTATTTTTGTATTCTTTAATTGTATATTCAAGACTAAACACCCGTATATAGCACAGAATAAGTAATAGTATTATCATACAGAACGGCCACGCACCGCCCCGCCCCGACGCGAATTACCTCGCCCCGCGACAGCAGATTGACGGCCGTTTGCCGCCGCTCAGTACTGTTTTTAAGCAACGCTACTCACACAATGACGCATGCTGCGTGTACAGACATGCCGTTCTTACATAGAAACGCAAGTGATTTTTGATGTATAGCTGTGCCCGTACCATGTGGTCCTTTGTAGTGTTTATAGTAATGGAATGTACGTATATTTACAGACGTTACTGCTACCGTCGCTACATCGCCGCCATCCAGCACGAGCTGTCCCGCCACCGCAGCGTCATCAAGTCCTGGCCGCCGGCCCCGAGGCGGGTCAACTCCGCCCTCATACAGGTATGTATTTCAAAAACCGGCCAAGTGCGAGTCGGACTCGCACACGAAGGGTTCCGTACCATTATGCAAAAAATCACAATATTTAGATCAGTAAGGTTTCACTCACTATTATTTTTAGTCGCTTTTGGCGACATGTTTCGGATTCTTCGCGAATCCTTCCTCAGGCGCTCGTGTCCGCGGCGGTTGTACGTCGTGCTCGTGCACTGCCCGCGCCGCCCGCCTCGTCGCTCGCAGCGCTGTCGGCGCGGGCAGTGCACGAGCACGACGTACAACCGCCGCGGACAACTTATAATAATTAAAAATTTGAAAAAAAAATCAAACGGAGGGGCAGAGCTGTGATCGATATACAACTAATTGTGTCAAAATAATTTCAATAATGTTAATATCCAGAGAGGAACATGAGGATTACGTTTGTATGAAAAGGCGGTTTCGCGCGGGCTTTCCACTTTCGTCTTAACAGAGTATTTTCTGCTTCATATAATTTTTAAATTATTTTGATGTGATAATTGTTGTATTTTTAAGATATGTATATTTGTCCAGGCCGCCTACCGCCGCTGGAGGGCCTACCTGACCCTCAAGCCGATCCCGCGGGCGCAGTGGCCGCAGCTCAAGATGAAGATCTGCGCCGCCAGCGCGCTGCGGGGCCGGCGGGGGGACTGGGGCGCCGGCCGGCACTGGCTGGGAGACTACCTGGCCGATGACAACTACAATCCTAAAGCTGGTGAGTTTAGATCTGCGCCGCCAGCGCGCTGCGGGGCCGGCGGGGGGACTGGGGCGCCGGCCGGCACTGGCTGGGAGACTACCTGGCCGATGACAACTACAATCCTAAAGCTGGTGAGTTTAGATCTGCGCCGCCAGCGCGCTGCGGGGCCGGCGGGGGGACTGGGGCGCCGGCCGGCACTGGCTGGGAGACTACCTGGCCGATGACAACTACAATCCTAAAGCTGGTGAGTTTAGATCTGCGCCGCCAGCGCGCTGCGGGGCCGGCGGGGGGACTGGGGCGCCGGCCGGCACTGGCTGGGAGACTACCTGGCCGATGACAACTACAATCCTAAAGCTGGTGAGTTTAGATCTGCGCCGCCAGCGCGCTGCGGGGCCGGCGGGGGGACTGGGGCGCCGGCCGGCACTGGCTGGGAGACTACCTGGCCGATGACAACTACAATCCTAAAGCTGGTGAGTTTAGATCTGCGCCGCCAGCGCGCTGCGGGGCCGGCGGGGGGACTGGGGCGCCGGCCGGCACTGGCTGGGAGACTACCTGGCCGATGACAACTACAATCCTAAAGCTGGTGAGTTTAGATCTGCGCCGCCAGCGCGCTGCGGGGCCGGCGGGGGGACTGGGGCGCCGGCCGGCACTGGCTGGGAGACTACCTGGCCGATGACAACTACAATCCTAAAGCTGGTGAGTTTAGATCTGCGCCGCCAGCGCGCTGCGGGGCCGGCGGGGGGACTGGGGCGCCGGCCGGCACTGGCTGGGAGACTACCTGGCCGATGACAACTACAATCCTAAAGCTGGTGAGTTTAGATCTGCGCCGCCAGCGCGCTGCGGGGCCGGCGGGGGGACTGGGGCGCCGGCCGGCACTGGCTGGGAGACTACCTGGCCGATGACAACTACAATCCTAAAGCTGGTGAGTTTTTAACGTAAAAGACATTTGTCTAAAAAAGAAATGACAAATAGAGATACTGTCCAGGTGGATGTTGTGTCTAGAAACCGAAATCCATATCTAAAAAAGTTGGTTTGAATTTACTTTACATACCGACATTCGAAACGTCGTCGTAAGCGCGATTCAAAACTAGTAGGTATGTGCGCAGAACGGGCTACAGTAACACCATATATTGGAAATTGCCACGATTCTAAAATCAATAGAAATAAAAGAAATGACACAAACTTTTCATGCTTGTATTTTTAAATACGGTTCTCGCGATCTAAAGAATAACTATTGAAAATTAAAAATGCTTGAGAAAAATATCTGAAAACCCTTTACAAGTTTACAAGAAACTTAATTAAAGTAACGAAATATTCAAGACTACTTTCCATCGAATCTTATACGCCATCAATTTATTTTTATACTTAGTCAAAAATCACAAACAGTAGTTATAAAGGCCAAACAAAACTGCCCTTTTTGGAAATCTGACGAAACATATTTTTCACTTCTCATGCTCGTAAAGTTGGACTTTAAGTCGTGCGTAGACGACATGAAATACAGAAATACAGACTTTATTGGTAAACATAAACAGTACATTTTACACGTCATAAACACTATTAAGTACTTAATTATAACGAAGAATGAAGTTGCTTATTATGTTCTAGAGCAGTGCAGTAAAATCATCTATTACGTCCCTTATTGACTTAGCAATAGTCCTGCATCTGCCATACAAACTGCCAGCCCTGCCGGCGCGCCCCCGCCCGCGATACAACCGAGTACTATTTACTTTAGTCTTGAATAATTACGGTAAAATAACCTAAACTATTGGATATTTTTGTATATTTTACTCACACTAAGTGAAAAGGTTTATACTTCGCATTGCTAAACCTTTTCGTAGACCGTTAACTTACAGGATACTTTATAATAGCTACGTCAGAAGCCGCTTGGAATTCGCTTCGGTGGTATGGAATCCCTGCTATGATGTACATAAAAAGAGAATAGAAAGGGTGCAAAATATATTTATTAAAGCTCTCGAATTCCGAATAAGGGGTAACTACGAAAATTACGCCTCCTCAATTTCAAGACACAACCTTCAACCTCTGTCATTAAGGCGTTCATGTAATGATCTGATATTTTTATTTAAAATAATAAATAATCTTGTAGATGCCCCTGAACTTCTACATAATATAGGTTTTCGAGTGCCTCGTAGAACAGAACGTGGTTGTCGGAGCAAAATGCTGTTCAGTGTTGGGACATGTCGCACTAAATATGCACAGCAATCATATATTAAACGCGCATGCAGGTTGTATAATGAAAAGTGTATGAACGCGGATATATTTGGCAGTTCGTTAGGGTTATTTAAGAAGAAAGTTTATTCTCTATTAAATTAGTATTAAAGCTAGGTTAAGTTATCTCATTATTTGTTAATTTCACTGTTGTCTCAGATAGCATTTCATAGTATTAAGTTTTATTAAAAATTGACGTACAGGAAACTATAGGTCAGCTTATTCACCTACATGTTTTATAAGACTGTTTGTTTCTAAATAAATAAAAAAAAAGCAGAGTGTATAACTCAGGCATAAATGTTCATTTTTATTCTCGACTATATTGGTTCTCGCTGCGATCGAACTAAAAAATTGCCTCGCATAAAAATGGATCGCTTTATGCCCTTGTTGTACAATCCACTATTTTAGACTAGACTATGGATGGTATAGAAAGCATGCCAATCTCTTATGGCAGAATTGTTGCAAAAGTGACCGCTTTCAGCTTTAAATAATAGTTCCTAATCTCTCCGGTGGCGCTAGTTAGGCTCTGGGACATGAGTATAACATGAACCATATAAGGCAACAAATAACCCGACCAAATTACGTAGGTTGTTTTTGGTAGTATTTCGGTGTATGGTGGCGCCGCCTAATTACTGTTTTTTGATGGACACTTTTCATACATAGAGATTTGGCTCCTTTATATATATAGTCTCCATGGACTAGACCTTATTTATACCCCAGTTTTAAAGCAACGTTTTTGTATTATCCAGCCGTGTACCGATCAGCGCTGGCGTCCCTGCAGAAGTCCCAGCACTCGGGCGCCGCGCTGTTCTCGTGCCGCGTGCACAAGTTCAACCGGCACAACAAGCTGGCCGAGCGCTGTCTGCTCGTCACCGACCACAGCCTCTACAAACTGGACGCTAACACGTTCAAGGTGTTGAAGAAACCTACGCCTATCACTGAGGTGAGTCAACATGTAGGAGTACCTCGAGACGTTATTTTGGACAGCATGTAAAACTTGAGCCCGCTCCACACTCTCGACAAAACTACACGAGATGATTTTGCCGGGACATTTACCGAGACTGTGCCAAATTAAAGCCTGTGCAAAACTACACGAGACTTGCCAACTCTCGTATAGTGTAGAGTGAGTATTCGTCTATGTTCGTATGCATTAATATGCGACTGACGGGAGCGCGCCAAGAGTGTAGAAGAATAGTTTCGCGCTAACACAAAAGATGATTGATCGATTTGGTGTTGACCATTTTACCGACACGAAACGGAGACAACACGAATATATGCGAGACGATACGAACATAGACGAATACTCACTCTACACTTATTCGGCAAGTCTCGTGTAGTTTTTTCGAGAATTTGAAGCGAGCTTTATGACTTGTGGATTGAAAAATCGTAAGAATAAATTCAGGATTACACTTGTAAGTTTTACTTACGTAAGTAGGGACACGGCTATACTACAGAATGAGATATGAATATCGTTATCTCATTCTGGCAAATAGCTTTGTCCCTATTTACGTAAGTAAAACTTACAAGTGTAATCCTGGCCTAATACCAGTGCCCTGTTTGTCAAAAGCTTGTAGCTTGTAATACAAGCGGAACTCACTTTTTGACAGCTTCTGTTAGAAAGGGACTTTTACTTGATTACAAGCTACAAGCTTTTGATAAACGGGGCACAGGTCACTTTTGTTTATTTTTAGTAGTGAATACCTTGTGAAACACTGATTTAAACTTTCACGATTTTTACTCATTATTATTTACAACGACGGGACTTAATCGCGTAAAATAGTTGGTTGGTTGGACGAAGGTTTTAAGATCTCATCCACATGGAACCCAGTCATTAGTAAGTGTAAGCGAAACCAAATATCGAAAGTTGAAAAATCGAATATTGCGAGTGTTGTGTGTCGACCCGGTGACATCCCTAGTGCGCAAAACGTTCAAGTTAATAAACAAGACCGAGTGCGGGTAGTTCGAAAAACTCGCGCGCCTAGAAGATGTTGATGTCAACTTTAGCCAGTCTTCTCCGAGGCCACGGGGACAACGCCGTTCTCGAAACGTCGGAGGTAAATTTAAAACTATTTTTTCTACTCGTCGAGTATAATCTGTGTATTACGACTTCACATGCAACACTACAACCTTACTCTTTTCAACGTTGGATAGTCTATGGTACTTCCGACTCAAGCATAAGAATTTTATCGATACGGTTTAGTCAATTATAAAAATTTTGAAAATAGAACTTCATACATTTCAGTAAAATATTTCTTGTTTAAGGAGACTCGATTCAATGCAAATTAGTCTACTTAAACACGCTGCTGCGTCGTATCTGCTTTGTGATTGGTTGGCCAACAATTGCTTCATAAGTCATAAACGCGCATGTGACACCCTTCATACAGCAACATCCATATCCTACGAAAACCGCTTAGCGTTGCGTGTTAGTCTCCATAGGCTACGGTGGCCAAAATCAAGAAAAAAACTGTCTTAAAATTGAATTTAGCGCGGAGCAGGTACCAGGGCCTCATGAGTTACGAGGAGGTGTCGTTGACCAACCCGCCGGGGGCGCCGGGCCCGGCGGCCGGGGCGCGTACGAGTATGAAGGTATCGCGGGTCGCGGCAGCTCGCGTATCTTAGCTGTATACTTTTGGTTTGTTTACTTAAGTATATGATTCTACTAGTTGAAAGTATTATTTTTTTGTCTCGTAGAAAAAGTATTGTATACAATAGTGATATAATCAAGCTTTTCAATCTCGTACCTTAACTTAAGCAACTCAGCAAGCTTCGTTGCTTAAACACGGTACTCGACTGAAAAGCTCTCTATTATATCACGATTGTATAAAATACTATTACGCGATTAAGTCCCGTCGTTGTAAATAATAATGAATACCTTGTGATTTGGTATAGTCGTATTGTGCAGGTGGGAGCGGTGCGCGTGATGAGCTCGGACGCGCAGCTGGTGGTGGTGAGCGTGCCGCACGCGAGGAACGACCTCGTGGTGGGGCTGGCGACCGCGGCCCACCGCGAGCTGGTCGGCGAGCTCGTCGGCGTGCTCGCCAACCGGTACCACATGTAAGTTCTCCAAGATATGTATCTGTTTTTGTTACTTCGTACGAAACTATTTCGATCTCCCTTTTCTCTCAATATTGTGTTGCCAATTTTTAACTTTTAATTATTTAATATTTATCCTTGTAAGGAGTAATAAAAACCGGCCAAGTGCGAGACGGACACGCGCACGAAGGGTTCCGTACCATTAGGGAAAAAAACAGCAAAAAAATCACGTTTGTTGTATGGGAGCCCCATTTAAATATTTATATTATTCTGTTTTTAGTATTTGTTGTTATAGCGGCAACAGAAATACAGCTATCACGGTTCATGAGATACAGCCTGGTGACAGACAGACGGACGGACAGACGGACAGCGGAGTCGGAGACTTTTGTTTAAAATTATGCTCGTTAAATTCCTCGGCTATATCACTACCTAGCGACCCGTCCCGGCTTCGCACGGGTTAACACACTTAAACTTTTGTCAAGAATCACTCTAAGGTATTGATAGGGCGAGGAGCGCGCCGGTGCCCGCCAGTCCGACCAATTAAAGAAGGCTCCCTTTCCATGCATATTATTAGCAATCAGTTAGCTTCTTAACTCAGTCGAATAATATAATGAAAAAGCACGCGTGTTTAATATCTAGGATTATGAGCCAAAAATCGGTAGAATAAAAACGTCGTTTTGAGCAAGTGTGTTGAAAACATAATTAAAGATGGGGCATTTTTTATGAAAAGGGACCTTATTGTCGATGGCGCTTACGTCGCACAGCGTCGCGCGGCATTGTATTTCTATCGGAGCATCGTTTATAATGGCGTAAGCGCCATCGACAATAAGGTCCCTTTTTATAGAAAATACCACAAATATCCATTTGTTTGCAGGTTAACGGGGTCCGAGTTACCCGTAGAGGTGGAGAGCGGCGCCACCACACGCTGCACGCTCGGCGGCAAGCCTCGCGCGCTGCAGCTGCCCGCTGTCTCCCCCTCCACCCCCACCACCACCACCACCACCACCCCCGCCCCCTTCACGCACGCACACAATGTTATCACCTACCATCCTGCGTCTGCAAGAGCATGAACACAGCTACCGAGGGGTGTAAGTTTCTAACCCATATTACTTACTATTATGTTAGGTAACAATAAACGAAGCAGATTTCAAACTTAATTAATTAAAGATGAGCGAAGCAAAAACCCAACCCTGGGGAAGTCGCGCGCGCCGACCCCGCTCCGCCCCGTATCCGTCCCGCACCGGAACGTTGCAACTTCCCACTTAAAATACCATCAGTAATGAACAAATCAATGTGAAATTAAAGTCTAATATTTGTATGCCGACATTTGAATTTAAAAAAAACCATCCCCGAGAAAATTTTGTACCACCCAAGGGGATAATTGCGAAAACAAAATATCTCGTACTCATATACAGAATTAAAATAGTAGATTGTGTTACAAGGGGCAAGGGAAATTTACGGCGATTGTTTCAAGTGTGTTACGCCCAAGGTGGAAATAATTTTGCTACCATGTGACACATACTGCTTTTCACATCACCTATGAGGTAATTATGATGTTGCTACAAAATTATGTGCAAAAAAATGTGAAAATAGTGTCCTAGAACAGGAAAAGTGTTACTTTGATCCCTCCTAGCAGGGAAGAAAAGTGCCACTTTGATCCCTCCTAGCAGGGAAGAAAAGTGCCACTTTGATCCCTCCTAGCAGGGAAGAAAAGTACCACTTTGATCCCTCATAGCAGGGAAGAAAAGTGCCACTTTGATCCCTCCTAGCAGGGAAGAATAAACCCTTTTTCAAATTGGTGGTGTGAAAAGGGTATAATTATATACTGGCAGTTGCGAGCGGTTATTTCGGCTCCATAATTTTTTTACGTAAATATGCCGAATGAAAGCATTTTATTTAATGCTGTCAGTTTTTTTTCTGATTTTGGATATCGATTGGTCTATTATATTTTCGTTTTTTCCGGTACGTGGTTTAAAAAAAAATATGTTGGTCGTATTATAAGCCACAGTGATAATAATATGCATTGTAAAGTAATTTATAAGTACCAATAATTTATTCGAGTGATAATAATAATATTAATCTGCTACCTTTTTGACGGTTTCTTAATTTTAAGCCGTCCTGGGGCTTTTCACGTATTTAATAATAACTCGTAACATGACAAACGATAAACAAATTTTATGGATTATGTTATGAAATTACAAAATGTATTTCAAGATACGGCCCCTTGGGGCTAGCACAACTACCGGGTCCACAATAAATCTGTCTTTCTGTTGAACCCTTTGACCGCCAAAGACGTCAAATAACGTCACGCGCATACAAGTGAAAAAAAAACACACTAAAACGTGACGTAATGGAATGGACATTTTGGGACATCTTTTTTTAATGGCAGAATGGAGAATGCTGTCGATTCGGAGTAGAATGAGCCCAAAAATGTCCAGATTTGAAAGAATCTGGTTTTCAATATTTATTTTAGAAAAATGTCCTAATGTTGAGACAAATATTTCGCGCGAACAGTTGTGCTAACTCTTTTTTAAATAATTTTGTTATGAATTTAATTATGATTTTACTGTTAAATGGCCTTTTATGAGAACAATGATAACCGATGAGTTAATGAAAGGCAATTATATTTTTGGATGTTTTTATTGGTTTAATTGTAATTATTTTCTTTATAAGTAAGTCATTGCTTAGTTATATTTAATATTATGTAAATAGCTTATTTACTGTTTTAAGGCAAGAACGCCTGCTTACAGGAAACGCACAATAAACCAGGAATTATTCTTCCCTTTGACCGCCACAGAAAGGTTTCAGTATACAGGGTGACCTTAGCCATTGGACAAACCCTGAAATGCCACGTAGGGTTACTTCTCAGGAATGCTCTAAAGAGATTTTTTTTTCAAACAAACTTATTTCCAATAATTGACAACAAAACGAAACATACTGTATTAATCATTGCCAGTGCTTTTGACAATGTGTTTGAAAATATGCGGCAATGATGACATTTGTCAAAAGTCAGAATCTTATTAGTGTCATAAATAAAAAAGAATCAAAAAGGTCCAAGAAGATTTCATACTATTTATGACCTCAGGAGCTACTAACACATACAGGCTGCTCCAAAGTTAAAAATCGTAATTTGTTAATGTCTTCGTAACCGCTACACCGGTTGTTATGATACTTTGTATACTGGTTCTAAATACCCTAATGCATATGTACATTTCGGCTGTGTCCAATGGCTAGGGACTTGATACGTTCTTAAAAATTTTATTATTGTACGTTATATAAAATAAACTAAAATAAACGCGGCGGTCAAACTGTTAACAACGACAACCTAGTCTTATATTACTTAATTATTGTTTTTGACCAGAAATTTTCAAAAAGTTACATTTAAGAGTAAAGAAAAATATGTGCCATTTTCAACCAAAAGGGTACTTATTGTCGCTTGTCAATATGGCGCTATTTCCATATAGCTTCAATTAGAAATCAACCTTATCAACAAGCGACAATGTGGTACCTTTTGGTTGAAAACGTCACATATTATGATTTATGTATATTTCCATACAGAGTGAGAGTAACTGATTTTGAGTGTAAGGTTTTTCAGCTTGTCAAATGTTACCTGGAAGGATTTTTTTGTTACAATTGATACTAAGTATATCCCAGATACTAAACTAAACATCCGAGTGGCCAATTTACTAACCAATCACCTTTCGTATCAATTTGGTACAAAAATTTTGCCAATTATTGGGTCTCAAACTATTTTGGTATCTGAGATATAACTATAACACGTTAATCACTGGTCACTGGTCAATATAAGGAATATTGCGCGAAACTCTGCGCAGAGGGCGCCACTACCAAAATCTGAGGGTCTATCGCGAAACAAGAAAATCGAAATTTCATTATCTAATATCTCTGTCACTTGCATATTTGAGCGATAGAGAGGCAGATAGCGAAATTTCGGATTCGCGTTACCCGGTAGGTCCCCTGTAAACAAACCGCCTTGATGCATCAATGTCATATTTTATTATCTCTGAAAAACACTGATTTAAACTTTCACGATTTTTACTCATTATTATTTACAACGACGGGACTTAATCGCGTAAAATAAGTATTAAACCCACCTCCGACGTTTCGAGGACGGCGTTGTCCCCGTGGTCTCGGAGAAGACTGGCTAAAGTTGACATCAACATCTTCTAGGCGCGCGAGTTTTTCGAACTACCCGCACTTGGTCTTGTTTATCAAGGTCTTGTGCGTCAAGTGCGGGTAGTTCGAAAAACTCGCGCGCCTAGAAGATGTTGATGTCAACTTTAGCCAGTCTTCTCCGAGACCACGGGGACAACGCCGTCCTCGAAACGTCGGAGGTGGGTTTAATACTTATCTCTGAAAACTTGTCAAAAACCTGTTAAAGGTACAGTATGTATAAGTTACTCTATGGTTTACTAAAAAGGCTAGTGCTGCACTCTGGTGGCAGAACATTGCAGTAATATTCCCTATTGATACTAAGTATATCCCAGATATTAAATTAAACATCCGAGTTGCCAATTTACTAATCAATCACCTTTTGTATCAATTTGGTACAGTCGCCATCAGATATATCGGAGCGGCCGAGGTGCTCACAAATATCTGAACACGCCTCTATTGTCATGGCGCTAGGTGCGTGTCCAGATATTTTTGAGTCCCTCGGCCGCTCCGATATGTCTGATGGCGACTGTACTACAATTTTGCCAATTGGGTCAATCAAACTATTTTAGTATCTGAGACATGGAGACTATATAAAGGAGCCAAATCTCTATGTATGAAAAGTGTCCATCAAAAAACAGTAATTAGGCGGCGCCACTATACACCGAAATACTACCAAAAACAACCTACGTAATTTGGTCGGGTTATTTGTTGGTTCATGTTATACTCATGTCCCAGAGCCTAACTAGCGCCACCGGAGAGATTAGGCACTATTATTTAAAGCTGAAAGCGGTCACTTTTGCAACAATTCTGCCATAAGAGATTGGCATCCTTTCTATACCATCCATAATCTGAGATATAATTATAACACGTTTAACTCGAGATTACTGGTCACTGGTCAGTATGGGTCGATATATATGTATATACGAGAATAATTCGGATGTGCCTTCATGTGGTGCCATGAGTTTAATGTATTCAATACAGTCTTTTACCTGATGCGTGTTTGTTTATTTAACTATTCCTATTTACTATTTTACCTTTAGGTACAGAATTAGAATAAGAAGTCTAAGGAAAAAACGTGCCACGAAAATCAAGAAAATTTGATTCTCAAACAGATGGTGCCACTACCTTTGGCCTACTCTCGGATAGATGGCGTTAACGGTTTCGTATGTTATTTAACAATTTTAACGCATATCAGTGAAAGACCATGGGTTAAAATCATATAAAAATAATTAATCCAAATAAAAAAAAAACATTTATCCATATATAAATACATTTTATGGTATTTTTATACATCTTCATTTTTAGTTTTAATCGTGTGTCGATAGATGGCAGTGAATTTACTGTGGCTACAAAATTTACTATGACAGTACCGCTCTATCCTATTATATCCTCTTTGGAATAAGTAATAGTACTACCGTAGAGAAAAGAAACTTCCTACAAAACCGAAGTTTGATAGCGGTTCATGGTCGAATCATGCTATCTCTTTCTAATATATGGCACTATCCCTTTTGGCTATTTAGGGTTGTCAAAATTCAAGTAATTATTTTATCTGTGGTCGTGCACGCAAAGGGACGTCAAGTTGTGCCAACCCTAATAATTCCTCGGAGCAATGCTGAGCCGAATGGAGCCGAGTTTGCCCGAAGCGAGGAGTTTCGCACCCCTGCTTTATGTAGAGAACGCCTCATGGCATTAAGCGCCACTTGCACTATCCCACTAACCCGGGGTTAACCGGTTAACATGGAGTTACCATGGTCACCATTACAATTTGACACTGGGTTAACGGTTAACCCCGGGTTAGTGGCTGGTACAAGTGGCCATGTATGTATGTATGTTTTTCTTTTGTGCAATAAAGTGTAAATACATAAATAGTAGTACATTATGATACAAGTGTGCTAAGTTGGTCATTACACACGAGGCGATATTGTGCGCGCGAGCTGTAAGCGAGCGCGCAATAAGAAAGCCGATGTGTGTAATGACCAATGCACACGCGTTTCATACGACGTTTTTTAACACACTTGCGAGAAAAAAAGAAACTTTCATATTAATCAAATTTTAATAGTTTTTACAGTTAGTATTGTGTGTTTCATCTGTCATACTCGTACTGCCGGCCGCCCCTCGCACGCCCCGGCCGCGCACTGCGCAAGGCGGTCGGGCGCGCCAGTGCCCGCTAGTCCGACCAATTAAAGAAGGCTCCCTTTCCATGCATATTATTAGCAATGAGTTAGCTTCTTAACTCAGTCGGATAATATAATGAAAAAGCACGAGAGGAATAATACACTGAAAGAGCGCGCGTGTTTAATATCTAGGATTATGAGCCAAAAATCGGTGGAATAAAAACGTCGTTTTGAGCAAGTGTGTTGTAAAGTCTGTTCTGAGCATCCTTGCGCTAGTATGATGGTTTTCTTGGCGTTAATGGAAATGGAAAAGAGGTCACAAGCTCTTGAAATTTTTTCCATGATGGTCTGCAGCTGAGACTGACTGAGCGACGAAAAATTGCGTGATATGTTACAGATTAGTTTATTAGGATGCTAACTAATTAACACAAGAACATAACATAATTAACAGTAATAACGAAGCCTACGAAGTGATTATCGAACGAAATGGCAAATGGATATCGCCAGGGTAATGAAACTTAGGAAGGAATTCGTATTAATGAGCACTTCAGAGAGAACACTCGACCTTTGTTTAATAAAATAAATAAAATAATAATGATTCAGCCTCTATACGGTTTACCTACTTTTCGCCGAAAATTGTATTGCAGAATTTCACTTGGCAACCAACTTTCCGCCAAAGTTTCATTTGGCCGAATTTCATTTCGCAACTTTACATAATCCAACCTAACCTAACCCAACCTAGTACGTCATTTTCATTTCCCAACTATGGGGTTGGGAAATGAAATGGTTGCGAAGTAGGGTTATGCCAACGATTGGTTTGTCAAATGAAACTTTGGCGAAAAGTTGGTTGCCAAGTGAAATTCGGCGAATTAAATTTCGCCAAAAAGGGAGTACACCCTTTTAACCCTTTACTCTGGTTTTTAGTTTTGATCAAAAAGTAAAGTAAGTATATAGTTTTGATCGTAATAAGTAACAAAGTGGATATAGTGGTAGAGCGGTACTGTCATAGTAAATTTTGTAACCGCTGTAAATTCACTGCCATCTATCGACATACTTTAAAACTAAAAATGAAGATTTATAAAAATACGTTAAAATGTATTTAAATATGGATAAATGATTTTTTTATTTGCATTAATTATTTTTATATGATTTTGACCCATGTTCTTTCACTGATATGCGTTAAAATTGTTAAATAACAAACGAAACCGTCAACGCCATCTATACGACAGTTGGCCAAAGCTAGTAGCGCCCTCTAAACGAGAATCAAATCTTCTTGATTTTCGAGGCACGTTTTTTCCTTAGACTTTATCCATCTATTACGGAGTTATATCTAACTTTGTAAGTAATAACCTACACCTAAAATACCTACGTAATATCGTGTAATTTGTGCGCAATATGGTTTTAAGTTTATTTTTGCCACGAGCACGCCATTCAACCCTCAGGGGAGGTTCTTTTATTTCAGAAAATATTCATAAGTACAAGGGCGTGTAATAAAGACTTTATGAATATTACGCAAATCCATGACATGAAATAAATTGCCAGTTGTAAAGTTGAAATGATTGCTTTACATCTCACGGAAACAACACAGTAGGTACTAAATAATGTAAGAATGACAGCATCAGAACATAATCATAAAAAACCGAGTCGGACTCGCGTACCGAGGTTTCCGTACTTTTAAGTATTTGTTGTAGCGGCAACAGAAATACATCATCTGTGAAAATTTCAACTGTCTAGCTATCACGGTTCATAATATCAAGATGTTTGTTAATATTCATTATAATGTTTTACACTAATTTATCTTCATAACTTCCACTAGATCCACAATCAGTTTTAATAGTTTGCCAGTCCTCGCGCCCGATTTCAAGCCCCGTTGTTATACCTCCATATGGAATGCCAAATTGCCCTCTTTTAACACAGACACGAAGACTAATCGAACACGGATTCTTAGACGGTCCAATTATCATTTAAATGTTTTGTCTATAAATAACTACCCATTTACACAGTCAGATAATCCTTTGGGTAGACCTGTGAAGAAGGGGTAGTAATTTTTTCTTCTGCCCTCCTCCGGGCGGAAAGTGTCAACTTTCGGCTCGCTGTGCTAATCGAAGTTGCCGCTTTCCGACGAACAAAAAAATGCAGTCGTGTTCATTAATCAATTCCCACTCGTTATTGTTTACCGCCCTTAATACACAATGTATTTATTCTCTTAATGTTGCGATGTCTATAGGAAAGACGTGAATGAGTTAACCATACTACTGTAAAATGTATTGTAAATATGACCCATTTTACCTAAGCTGAGGAGATGAAGCTGAATAGCTTCGCTCGCAAATGAAACGAACACGTAGCTTGAGCAAAGCACGCTTTTTTGAGCTGATGAAGTGAAAAGAAAGACAATATCGTTAGAAATATTCCGTCCTGGCAAAAAGTAATATTGCCGTCCGGAGCAACATTCCCACATTAGTGCTAAAAGCGTCGAAATACAAAATATCTTTATTCAGGAGTAAAAATACATATATATATACATTTTTGTATACTCAAATCTTTCTTCAACTACTATGGTGTTTCTCGTGTCCGTCAACTTCGCTCTACTGGTAACCTTTCTTTGTCCATACCATCTCACCGCACAGGTTTCATGTCCTATTCTTTCTCTATTCAGGCAGCTCGCCTTTGGAATAGTCTCCCTGTTAAAATTAGACAGTGTCCGAATAGATTTGCATTTAAAAAATCCTTACGTGAGTACTTTGCTGGCAGAAAGATGAATTCTTAGTGTGTGTGTTGCACCGCCTACTAATTCTCTGCTTTGCCCGAAGGTTGACTGGTAGAGAATGCCTCATAGCATTAAGTCCGCCTTTTGTACGATTGTATTTTCTTTTGTGCAATAAAGATTAAATAAATAAATATACAACTATATAGTGACCTTATAGTCACTAGGCGCAGCACAGTTAAGTGACCAACCGACGTCCCTAAGTCGTTAGAATTAGGTCTACAATTATAAATAATAAATATTATAGGACATTCTTACACAGATTGACTTAGTCCCACAGTAAGCTCAAGAAGGCTTGTGTTGTGGGTACTTAGACAACGATATATATAATATACAAATACATAAATACATAGAAAACACCCAAGACTCAGGAACAAATATCTGTGCTCATCACACAAATAAATGCCCTTACCGGGATTTGAACCCAGGACCATCGGCTTCACAGGCAGGGTCACTACCCACTAGGCCAGACCGGTCGTCGAATTGGTCAGTTAACTGCACTGTCCAGTAAAGATAACAATAAAATAATATAGGTACTTATTACATTTTATTAATAAAGTAAGCTACGAAAGGCAAAACAATAACCGTTTGTAATTAAATGTTGGGTGCTTTGAACTCGTGTGTAGAAATATTATTAAATTAATCCAATTTCACGTTCCTTTTTCAGCTATTTGGCTGCTACAGATAAAGTAGAAAACGGAAAACAGCAAAATCAGGA
Organism: Cydia strobilella; assembly: GCF_947568885.1. NCBI lineage: Eukaryota > Metazoa > Arthropoda > Insecta > Lepidoptera > Tortricidae > Cydia > Cydia strobilella. The sequence continues at coordinate 405,823 of NC_086052.1, forward strand.
GATTTGATTTTGTTTAGCTAGTATTTTCCTCGCGTTGGTGTGGTGAAAATTTTTGTGTCTCACTCGGTGGCATTTGTTTAACCCTTGTGCCTTGAAACCCTAGCAACGCTCAAGGTTCCACTTTTCGGACTCGCTGTGCTCGTGGTTCAATTTTGGAATATTTTGCTTGCTCGGGTATCGGGCCCGAGCAGTTAAGCTACAACTTTGCCCCCTTATAAAATTAGCCTTTGCTGCTTAAACATGGAGTGTTAATTTTTACTTGCGTATCTAGAACTTAAGTTAATGATGACTGATGACTTTAGATACGTATACCTATTTAATATTAATTGCTTGGTGTAATTAAGACACAAAGCTAATTGTTTTTAGGGTTCCGTACCTCAAAAGGAAAAAACGGAACCCTTATAGGATCACTCGTGCGTCTGTCTGTCTGTCTGTCTGTCTGTCCGTCTGTCTGTCTGTCCGTCTGTCACAGCCTATTTTCTCCGAAACTACTGGACCAATTAAGTTGAAATTTGGTACACATATGTAAGTTTGTGACCCAAAGATGGAAATGTAACGTAAACATATTAATTTTAAACACGGGGGCCACTTTTGGGGGGTAAATGAGAAAATTAAAAAATAAAGTTTGTCAAACTATATCGTATTACATATCAAAATAAAAGAGCTCTTGGTGAGAATCTCAAATATATTTTTTTTATAATTTTAAAGTAAATAGTTTAGAAGTTATTCAAGAAAATAGGCAAAAAATTACCATTCCCCCCCTTTATCTCCGAAACTACTGGATCTAAAATTTTGAAAAAAAAATACACAAAATAGATCACCGGAAAACCTATTAGAAATGTGCAGTCAAGCGTGAGTCGGACTTAATTACTTAGTTTTTGATCCGACCCCTACGGGTTTTTTAAAGACATTTCACATAAAAGATACATTGTTTAAATTGTGTAATGTACGGAACCCTTGGAACGCGAGTCCGACTCCAGTCCAGTTTTTTGGGTAAAGGTTTGTTTTGAAAAGGTTAATCGAGACTTCGTAATTCGCACTTGGGGGTTAGCGACCTGAAGACACATATCAAAAGAAAGAATAAATTATGATTGTGTTAAATATTAAATAAATAAATAATAGGGCCATTGCGCTAGTTTTCGTCCACTTGACGAAGTTTAAATATAAACCTACATTGCTGCACAAATTTGGACTTATTGCAATCCTTAATGTCTCAATAATATATCTATCTACATTAAAAATATATTTCGCAAGTAGCAAATTAAAAATGAAATATATTATTTGCTAATCCGTCAAGTGGACCAAAACTAGAGCATGTTTCTTTTTAGTCAGTCTTAGTGCCGGTTGCACCATCCGCACTTGACAGACTGATTAACGTCACCCGGCGCGCCGCGGCGGTTTACTATGAAACTTTCCATACAATAAAATTTAGCGAACTCTTTAACGATGACAAGCAGTTTGGTGCAACCGACCCTTATTCTGCTAAATGTAATTGTGACCATTATTTTCGTCCATCTAATGTAATTCTGATTAGTTCTATTGTAATTGTAAGTAGTTAATTTGAATTATATTTTACTGATTTCCTAATGTAAATATTAGAATCTCAAAATTGTCGACATTAATTTTTATGTGAATTTGAATAATTTTAATTTATTATGATTTTTGTAATCAATTTTTATTATGTAATTGACAGTCTATCTATCTATCATGGACAGAAACTAGCGCAATGACCCTATGTCGGCGTGTAAATCAAAGTAAAATGGAAAGTAGACCGCTTCTTAAGAAGGCTTCAGAGTAGATAAAAACCAAAATAGTAGCACCAAAGATAGATATAACTCCGTAATAGATGGATACAGTCTAAGGAAAAAACGTGACTCGAAAATCAAGAAAATTTGACTCTCGATCTGAGTGCGCTACTAGCTTTGGCCTACTGTCGTATAGATGGCGTTGACGGTTTCGTTTGTTATTTAACAATTTTAACGCATATCAGTGAAAGAACATGGGTCAAAATCATAAAAATAATTAATGCAAATAAAAAAAAAATCATTTATCCATATTTAAATACATTTTATCGTATTTTTATAAATCTTCATTTTTAGTTTTAAAGTGTGTCGATAGATGGCAGTGAATTTACTGTGGTTATAAAATTTACTATGACAGTACCAGTCATAGTAAATTTTGTAACCCCAGTAAATTCACTGCCATCTGTCGTCACACTTTAAAACTAAAATTAAAGATTTGTAGAAATACGATAAAATGTATTTAAAAATAGATGAATGATTTTTTTATTTGCATTAATTATTTTGATGATTTTGACCCATGTTCTTTCACTGATATGCGTTAAAATTGTTAAATAACAAACGAAACCGTCAACGCCATCTATACGACTGTAGGCCAAAACTAGTAGCGCCCTCTGAACGAGAATCAAATTTTCTTGATTTTCGAGGCACGTTTTTTCCTTAGACTGTATCCATCTATTACGGAGTTATATCTATCTTTGGTAGCACTAAGCGGTTTGATCGGTGGTCGTTTTTCTCCCACGGCTAACTGGCTTTTACCGACTATCACCATAAAATAGCTAACCCTTGAACACAGCATAGACATAGTATATACAAGTAGCAAAGATAGATATCAAGTAGTTATAGACGCGCCACCGAGCGACCGGGGGTAAGAGAAACAATATTCATATAAAATTTAGGCAGCATAGGATTTTTTATCTTTCACTCTTATAAATTTCGGTATTTCGCCATCGCCTCCTACCTATGATGCCACCCGATCGCTGATAAGGACAAAGCATATGCACTATTTTCTCTTTCCTCTTATAGGAATCGCAATAAGACTATCTTTCTCTATCAAAGAGTGTCAGGCCCACACACACAGACTACTTAGACATTGCATTATGAAGCACTAGCTACTGTCCGCGACTTCGTCTGCGATGCATAACTATTTATATATCCTTCTTCCATATCATAGTGTATATGATACAGTTGTTATCATTTTATTTATCTTTCTTCTTAAGTTAGGATTTTAATAATATGTATATAAAAGTAACAAAACACTTACAAAACAATACAAAATACATATAAACACATTATAAAAACCTAACATAGGGTGCCGCCAGCAGCGAGGCAGGGCCCAAGCTGACTTATTATAGGTATTATTGTAAAATTAAATAAAAAGCTCTTTATTTACATACAAGATATATACAGTGGTACCACGTAAACGAAATTAATAACTAGCTTAAATCTAAAATAGGCCCTTGAGGCATTGTACCAAGGATGCTGGCGGTATTTCCTCGCTGTATCGCAATGCTGATACGTTGTGCGAGGAAGCCGCCAGCTCTTCGATCAAATTAAATTGTATGAATTCTTAATGATTGCGATTTAATTTTTAATGATTTATTTCAAATTGTGTACCTATTTTAATTTGCATGCCACTAAAACTCCTGTCACGGTCGCCATGTGGTAAGTATGGGACTCGGAGAAGTGAAACACACGTGCTTGCTCGTGAGCGTCTATAATGTAACTAACTCAACGTACATCGACAACTTATATCTATATCTTATATTACTATTACGCACACCTCATGGTGAATTATGTTGATCTATGTTGTTTTATGTCCATCATATTGTGCCTGACCATAAATCTAGCAAATAAAAACATTTAACTTTATGTCAAATTATTTGCTTTTGCAACAGTGTATTCCAAGATACGGACGCGTACCGGAAGACGAACTGCCGGTAGGCCTCCAACGAGATGGAGCGACGACCTGGTGAAGGTCGCGGGAATTCGGTGGTTGCGAGCGGCACAGGATCGGTCGGAGTGGCGAGCCTTGGGGGAGGCCTATGTCCAGCAGTGGACGTCTATCGGCTGACATGATGATGATGATTCCAAGATACACAGATGCCTTTGGGGTGACGTAAAGCGACATCTATCGAAAGACGATTACATCTTTCCCAACGGCGTATATACATAAGGAAAGGAATGGAAAAATTTGCGAGGTTCTGGTAGGCTTCCGGCTTTCCGGTTATTGGTTAAGAGCAACGCATGGAGTTGGACGACTGTGTACCGTGAGTGTCTGAAGTATTGTGAGACGATCGATGATAGGCCTTACACAGTCGGTGTATAATACTATGTTATGTGATGAGGATATAATAAGATAGAGCGGTACTGTCATAGTAAATTTTGTAACCACTTTAAATTCACTGCCATCTATCGACATACTTTAAAACTAAAAATGAAGATTTATAAAAATAGGTTAATATGTCTTTAAATATGGATAAATGATTTTTTTATTTGTATTAATTATTTTTATATGATTTTGACCCATGTTCTTTCACTGATATGCGTTAAAATCATAAATAACAAACGAAACCGTCAACGCCCTCTATACGAGAGTAGGCCAAAGCTAGTGGCGTCATCTGATCGAGAATCAAATTTTCGTGATTTTCGAGGCACGTTTTTTCCTTAGACTGTATCCATCTATTACGGAGTTATATCTATCTTTGTACATAAGGGAAGGAATAGAAAGATTTGCGAGGTTCTGGTAGGCTTCCGGCTTTCCGGTTATTGGTTAAGAGCAACGCACGGATTGCAGAGGTTGCGGGTTCAAGTCCTGCCGGAAGCGTAAATTTTTCAATTTGTTCCTGTGATATAAAAAATACATGCTCCGTCTGGTAGTCTCGGTAGTCTGCAGCCTTGGACTTGCAACTTGACATTCAGCTGAGTGGCTGGACTTGGTTTATAGCGCAGTCAATGTCTGATAGTAAAGTTGCTTTTCATTGAGGACAGTTAAGATAATGCTCAGACACGTGCTGGCTGATTGTGACGTAAAAGGACACGTAGTTAGGTGTATCGAAAACGGTTTAAAGTCGTTATACAACTGATGTTACACGTTTATTTATTTAAACTTTATTGCACAATTAAAATACGTACAAATGGCGGACTTAATGCCTCAAGGCATTCTCTACCAGTCAACCATAGGGCAAAATAGAAATTCTCGAATGTGGGTGCAGTGTGAAAAATAATTAGGAAAACACGTTCGCGGACGCTCAGTCACACCAGTGGCACACCTAAATTGTGTATGGAGATTTTGGGACTGTTATAGCATTCCCGTCACTAAAAGCATATCAATTAAATATATTCATTAAAACACAATCAAAAACTTGAAGAAATTGTAAGAAAAACATTAATTACGATATTACAAAGAATCCATCAAAATAGCGATCAAGATCAAGCATTTATTCATAAAACATAGTATTTTACATACACAATCGCGCGAAATTCGCTTAAATTGCACGTGTCCACTCCCAGACTTACCTGCTGGGCTACTAAGGAGAATCCCATACAAAGGTTAATGCTATAGCATGCGCGTCACGAAAAGGGGGGCACAATTGGAGACGTCACAGCATAATTTTTAACTGCGATAAAGCTATGTAATATGACAGTATGCCTTCTGTGACATTTATTCAACCAAAAGCGTCACTTTTGAGATTGACAGATTAGTATAATATCGGAAACAAATCGAATAACTAAAACTCGAATTTACCTCTGTAAGGTTAGTGCATGCGTCATAATTATATCACTTGTTGTTTACTGTGAAATCATTCGTCGCGGCGTAGACGTGCTACGAGCCTACGACAACCGTAGCCCGTCTACGAGGCTACGACCATCTCGTAAATTGAGTTATCGACGAAGTGGTCACTTCTCGAATTCTCTAGTGTCTTTATGCGTTTATCGGCTTCATAGGCAGAGTCACTACCCACTAGGCCAGACAGGTTGGCATTGGCTTTAGCACTAGTTGTTACAGAACCCTCTGTCATCTGCCATTCCAACCCAGAGGACAAAACTAGTCCACATTGGGATTGGTCTAGTTTCCACGCGATGTTTTCCTTCAGCGAAAAGCGACTGGTAAATAATAAATTAAATTTCGCACCTACGTAAGTTCCGTAGGGTCAAGGCGGGAACAGAGGCTCAGCTCGAACAGTGGCTTACTCACACAAGAGAGGCTATTTGCTTTCCTGCTTATACAGCAGAAACATTCAGTAACCGAACAAATTCAAATGGATGAGCAATTTTAACATACGACGGTGAATGATTTATTAAAATTTTTACGTATCACCCTGTATGTGTATTATTATAATTCTGTCCCACGCTTTATCTATACCTGAATAAAATCTATACTTTATATCTTCTATTTGGAGCGACAACAAAATTGTTATCCAATTTCAAGTTGATGAATAAATTTACTTTTTATGTTTTAAAAGCCCCAACATTGTGTAGGTACTAAGTTTTATTTACTTAGCTAAGTGATTAACTGCCTCCTAGCCTAGTCGGTAGTCACCTGAGGCTAGAGGTCCTGGGTTCGAATCCCAGTGAAGTACTATAAGAAACAAGAAATATTAGGTGAGTATAGAATTCAAATAAATTATGGTACCTACCAATTCATACAAAATTCAATACATTTATTTTGGATCGGACATTTATTTCGGACGATCAATAATAATGTCATTAATAATATCCTCGATCCTTGCATTTTATACCGATTTTCATATACTTCATTTGATTTCATTCTAACCACTACTTTAAATTAGCGTTATTGTTTCTTATATACCTGACATGCCTGCATTACCTGATTCTAGCTCGCGTGGGTCAAATTGAACTTGCAAGATTTGACCCTTACAAACATGTTACATACATATTACATACATACTTACATAGGTACATTACAAGTTAATAAAAAACTTGTAAAAAAAACCGAGTCGGACTCGCGCACCGAGGGTTCCGTACTTTTTAGTATTTGTTGTTATAGCGGCAACAGAAATACATCTGTGAAAATTTTAACTGTCTAGCTATCACGGTTCATGAGATACAGCCTGGTGACAGACAGACGGACAGACGGCCAGACGGACAGCGGAGTCTTAGTAATAGGGTCCCGTTTTTACCCTTTGGGTACGGAACCCTAAAAATTGACAATCGGGGGAAATAATTCGTTTATAAGCGTATTTTGGTATAATTGTAGGGAATGGTGTATTAACTACTCGTATTTCTTTCGCAGCCTAAACTTTTCAATCCTCTAGATTCCACTATTCTTAGGAAGTGAATAGTTCCATAATGGAAGTGAAATAACTTATATTTAGCGGTGGAAATTCACGTGCAGATATAAGGGAGGGCCGCAGCGCGCGGCGGCAGTCGGGTGTGTGTCGGGCGCGAGTGTGCCGCGCTGCCGCGAGACGTGAACACGCAGGTAAGTTCTTACACTTCTTACGAACTTTGCAAACATTTTGCGGTCTTCGAATTTAAACATTTCAGTGTGATAATAGGTATGATGTTAAATATTATGAAATGATTTTGTAATTTGTTAATATAGGATCTAGAAATGGCTCTAAGAATTCTCTTCATATCAAAACAAGATCAGAATCGGTCTTCTGGCCAAATGTGCGCTAAAACTGTTATAAATATATAATTTTAATAGCTTTTCAAATTAATACTATCTTCTTAGAAACTAAACTCATGGACAAATTTAGAGGAATGTAAAAAGTAATCATCACACCAGCTGGTAAGCTGGTAAGGTTTACATTTGGTGGTACATACATAGTGGGATTCACATGGACCCTGGTAGGGCACAGCAATAGTCTTAAATCTAAAGTAATCTATGAATGTAGGTAATCATTATATAAATTATGTCTTATAACAATGGTTAAGAGATTGTTATTTAAAATTATATTGCAACAAATTTATTAATGTCTTGGAGTTTTTTTTTTATACTACTTCGGTGGCAAACAAGCATACGGCCCGCCTGATGTTAAGCAGTCTCCATAGCCTATGTACGCCTGCAACTCCAGAGGAGTTACATGCGCGTTGCCGACCCTAACACTCCTCTCCCTCGAGCTCTGGCAACCTTACTCACCGGCAGGAACACAACACTATTAGTAGGGTCTAGTGTTATTTGGCTGCGGTTTTCTGTAAGGTGGAGGTACCTCCCCAGTTGGGCTCTGCTCTAGATCTGGAATGACATCCACTGTCCTGTGCCCTACCACACAAAGCGAGATGTCATTCACAGTGCCCATACCTCTCTTTTGGACGTAGTTTAAGGATACCCGGGTCCTGTATTTATTGATATTATTGATAATAAAATTTAACATTGAAAATGTAGGGTATATAATATTAGTTTATTTAATTGTTCAAAAACTGATAAGAAAGTTTAATTTTATCCACTAAACATTAAATAATTTAACGATTTAGACACTTCACCACCCACACATGTCAGAGTTAGGTCAATACAGGATCATTTCAATGTATTTAAGTAATCTAGTATCCAGTGATATTTATATTGTTGATAAAACATCTGGGCGACCGAGTGCTGATTTGAATAAATTTAAAATTCCGTTATAGGTTATTATGTTGGAAACCATTTATTTTTATTCCAGGTTGTTTTTTAGGGTTCCGTACCTAAAGGGTAAAAACGGGACCGTATTACTAAGACTCCGCTGTCCGTTTGTCCGTCTGTCTGTCTGTCACCAGGTTGTATCTCATGAACCGTGATAGCTAGACAGTTGAAATATTCACAGATGATGTATTTCTGTTGCCGCTATAACAACAAATACTAAAAAGTACGGAACCCTCGGTGCGCGAGTCCGACTCGCACTTGGCCGGTTTTTTTAAATGACACAGTCACATCGCATCCGATACATACGCATTATATAGTTTTTTTTTTATACCACGACGGTGGCAAACAAGCATACGGCCCGCCTGATGGTAAGCAGTCACCGTAGCCTATGGACGCCTGCAACACCAGAGATATTACATGCGCGTTGCCGACCCTTTAAAAACCTGTACACTCCTTTTTTGAAGAACCCCATCTTAGTGATTATATGGGCGATATTAACATGCATCATAAACTTTATGAAACAATTAGCGTAAGGAATACATAGACCATGCTGCGTCATTCTATTGTGACAATTTTTTTGTGTATTCAAGTGGCTACAATAGGCGCTAATGGGTTAATATGGTAAATTAGTGTTGCTACTGGCTATGGGGTCTCACCCAAAAGAATTCAAGTAAGTATTTTTTTGAACTAGATGTCTGTTTCATAAATAAACCTAAATGAATGTCCAAGAATATTTATCTACCAGATCTAAATCAATATTACATCTGTGAGTTATCGCGTTCTGTGAGTTAAATTAGTGGAGGAAACACGAGAGATATTAGAAATGAAAGTTATCCTTATATTTGTCGTTGATTACTTATAGTTGTTGTTGTTTCATTATTGTTTGACACAGTTATCACTAATAAGTTACTTAGTTTTAGGCATGAAGCACTATAGCTCGTACCTATTCCGAAATAAATAAATAGAATAGGTACATCTAGGAAAACTGTGTCATAATATAGCTACACTTTCTTAAACTAATTACATCTAGTCTGATATATTTAGTTTAGCTGGCCCTTCAGTCTAGAAAAAGGCTGCAAATCAAAAAATGTAGACGCGAAGGGTTGTCCCATAGAAAACTTTAATTCCGCGCCTTTTTCTAGGTACTGCCAAAGTGGGTTTGCGAGAGTACACATGTGTATTGATTCAAAATGGATTAAAATATAAATCAAAGGATGGCCCTTTTAGATCTTGTTGTTGACGAATCCATTTAAAACCAAAGTTCCATTGCTAATCGTTAAAAAATGATGCTTGTGAAGTAAAGCACCTAGAAATGTCACTTTCATCCCGCGTCGTAGATAAACAATTAGCCTTTTTCAGCAGCGGTATCATGGTCGCATTTTTATCACCTGTCATGTCATGCGTCACTTTCGCACTTACGTGCATGTTAGAACGTGACAGGCATGATGACAAATGATAAAGAGCCGACCATCTTAGCCCTACAGAAGACGACAAATGAGAAATGAATATGGAATAGCGAAATGTAATAGTGTGGTGCTAAATGAAATGGTTTTCTTTTAATATTTCTTGCACTATTATTTGTTTCAATATTGGACGCAATTGCGAAGAGCGCTATACTCGTAAATATTGTCTTGAAATACGTTTTGATCAACTGTTATCATATAGAGGAGCGAAAATAAGCAGCAGTTATTAGCATTTATAACTTGAGTCTTATCTTAGTTACACAGAATTTCTATTTTGTGTGCAAATCTATTTTTATTTAAGAATTTTAGATGAGAAAATAAACTGTTCGTGTACTTATAACATATTTCATGAATATTTTAACCTGAAATTACTTTTGTAATTTTGCATGTTGTCTTAAGGCGGTGCCCTCTGTGGGAATATCGCGTACAAATGGTGTTTATCTATGGAAATGGATGGATAATTTATACACAAGGGAAGATACAAAATGGCTTTACGCAGTTATTATACTTACTTACTTTATTATACTGTGATGTGAATCCGCACGTCGCTCCAGTGTGAAAGCGAGGCAGCGAGATAGCAATGTGAATTAAAATGTGATATACCTATTGGCTTTTTAAGTATATAAATTTAATATATTTCCAGCCAGATGAGTTGTTATATATATTACCTACATATTTTTCAAGCAGCTTGGGTACGGTGACGGATATCATCTCAATACAATTTACAACCTTCCCAAGTACCAGTGACGTCAGCGACGTCATAATGACGTCATTAATTTCAATGGCTATAACGATTTATGTACGCGTGGTGAGTGGCTAGGTGGTTACACGATTTTATCATTTTTATCGCTTTTCCACGTTTCGCTTTGAAATAATTAAATTTATAGGAAACCAGTTAGGTCATCTTGCGTGGGAAGATCTCCACAAACAAAAGTAATCCTGATCTTTTCGTCACGAGCTATTAAACTAAAGGGGATGATCTTAAAGGAGATCTTTACCGTCAAGGGCAAACTGTCGACTTTTCTCGTAAAGTGGCATTACTGACGACCGTTTAATTTAGTGTGTAACAAGGGCAAATAAAAGGCATTACTAAAGTTAACTCGAGGTATCTACAATTTATTAAATGAATATGTTTTTTTTCCTGCTTTGTGTTTTACAGTATGAAAATCGATCTCATACTATTGTCACCGTGACAAGATACGAAATGTTACACTACTGATATTAAATTCATTGTCCGTGCGTAAGGATTGTATTATAGAATTTTAATTTGTTCCGTCAATATGGTATTCTTTTTATTAATTTTTGTGGGACGTGGGACTCAACAAACTGCCGGATGAAAAATGATGATCCATCGTTTTAAATCGGTCACAGCGCATCCCACACCGCGTACACGGGCTCGCTAAATGAACGTATCATATTCCGGTTACATTAATTACAACGGAGTTTTACAATTTACATACGTGTGTTGTAATTAGTAATGGAATGAAATATCTGGGTAGTAAGGATTACCGCTTAATCCATATTTATTACAATGCTTAGGTAGATAAATAAGCCTGTTAAATATATTATATGTAGACCAGGATCTCTAGAACTGTGTCGTATGCATAATTTTATTATTGCCAATTTTTATTTTTTTATGATATCATCCTATATGCCTTATGGCATTAAGTCCGCCTTTTGTACTGTAAGGTTTTCTCCTTTTGTGCAATAAAGATTAAATATGTAAATAAATAAAATAGGAGGCAAACGAACAGACGGATCACCTGATGGTAAGCGATTACCGCCGCCCATGGATACCCGCAACACCAGAGGGGTTGTAAGTGCGTTGCTGGCATTTAAGATGGGAGTACGCTCTTTTCTTAAAGGTCGTATCGGTCCGGAAATACCGCAGGCGACAGTTCATTAGACCGCAGATTGTCCGTCCTTAATCGTCAGACACCAAAAAACTGGTAAAAGAAACTACCAAACTATAGTCTGGGTGTCTGGCGACCTACGAGCTAGATCTCTGTTTTTTGATAATAAATTATACAATTGTTTGACTTCTGATAATTGTAAGTAAGTAGTTATACTCCTAGGCCAGTTATATTTATACTAGGAATCGCTTAAATCGCAAACTAACGGCTAGTTCTGATTTTTTTAAACATATGTTTTAGAACACCAACACTTGCAGCACTCGAGAAACCGTAAAATTAATAGATTTTAAATGTTTACAATGTATGTATATATAAACTTTATTATGTTAAATAATACAAAATATATAAAACAATATCATAAAAAGAAGGGGAATCTAATGTTCTATGATGGGTATTCCACAACCGTCTTCAATGTTTACAATAACAAATGCAACATTTTACGGTCCATATTCACGTGTTTGAGATAATAATTTATGCGTAGGAAATTGGGTATTAAATGTTACGTAAAGCAAAATTAACGTAAAACCGTCCTGTTCAATTAAAAACCTCATTTATCGATCACGATATTGCAAATATGAATATGTAATATTGCAATATCCGATCCTATGAAACTTTGGGACACAATTAAAAACTGAAAAAAGTGATAATGTGTGAAAGTAATTATAACATTTATTAATAGGATGTTACGGGTTATTTTAAAATAGGTACAAGTTATTTAAAGCATACGACGTATTTTTAAATTACGATCATAATTTAAGTTTTTTTATTTATAATTTTAGTTGTAGTTTTATTGAGTTTTTAATGTTAATTTATAATTTTTACTTTAAGGCTTTGTATTTTTTTATTATTTGTTATTGCAATAAAATTATATTGCATTTAAGTCTTCTTGAGCCTTGAGATCGATTGTATTAATTAATTTTAACTTACAATGCAATGCAAAATGCAATGTACAAACGCCAAACAGCATTCAACTATAAATATAAGGAGCTAAGCAGAGATTCTAATATTTAAAAAAAAAACGGAGGGAATGTATGTCAGAAGAGCAACTGTAGATAACCATTTCTTAAAAAAATCGATTGGGTTTCGCTATACTGCACATTCTTCTGCAATCTGCATACATTTTTTTTTGTCGAGTCTACATATCACTCACTTTTGCTCATTTTTTGCTCTGTATAGAATGTATTTAGAATAGATTTCATTCATCCATGGTAAACTACATTTCATACAAACTTATTACAAAGAAAAATTATATTTAAAACATAAAGTATATTCCTAGTTTACCACGAAATGGTCCCGCCTAAGCGCTGACTTTAGGGTTAGCATTATGCTAACTTTAGCGCTGACTTTAGGGTTAGCATTATGCTAACTTTAGCGCTGACTTTAGGGTCAGCATTATGCTAACTTTAGCGCTGACTTTAGGGTTAGCATTATGCTAACCCTAAAGTCAGCGCTGGTCTTCCGGTCTTTCTTTCAGTCGGTTTCTATTTCACTTATCTTATACCTGATAAAATAAACGACGAAGTGGAATTCTCTGCAGTTGTATTTCTGATTTCTGTATCTGTTACCTACTGTATAATGCCATACGATTAAATAAATAAATACCGAACGGTATTCGGTAGTTCGGTACCCATAAGTCTGCACTAACGACGTCCGTCAGCAGTCAGCACTAATGGTCGCAGATACCATCTGCGCCTGCCTCATGACGTCTAGGGGTCATGACCTATGTATTATTTGCGTCCGTATAGGAAAATGCTAAAAATAACTTGTTTTTTATTAGGTAATTAAACACTTTTCACACTTTGTGCGATCTTGATAAAAAAGTGGTCGACCCAGTACAAGATACAAGACATTTATTGGTAAAAGTTAATGTTTTACAGGTCAGAAACACTGGTTGTACATATAGTAGATGTATCGTGCGTTCAAGTCCCACTGGGACCACTGTGCCAGTGGTTAGTATTGGGTGTATTTCATTCGCCAACAACGGCAACAACATACCATCACAATGTAGATTCTAAATGTATTTCTTTATTGGAACAAATTAAATAAAAATATAGTAAACAAGTTTGGGAACAAACCAAATTATTTTATTAAATATATTGATTTGTATTTTTTTTTAAGTAGTCACAACACTACTATATTTAAATTAAAAACTGTAATAGATGTAGATAAAAGGAATATAGTAACAAAACTTTTATAAACTAAACGTAACTAAAATATACTATGTAGATTCTTATAAATTAATGTATATAATTTGTACTGTAATCATGTTGTGAAAAAAAAAAACTGTCGCAGTTTGGCGAAATTTTGTAATAGTTATGTGTTTTTTTAGGGTTCCGTACCCAAAGGGTAAAAACGGGACCCTATTACTAAGACTCCGCTGTCCGTCTGTCACCAGGCTGTATCTCATGAACCGTGATAGCTAGACAGTTGAAATTTTCACAGATGATATATTTCTGTTGCCGCTATAACAACAAATACTAAAAAGTACGGAACCCTCGGTGCGCGATTCCGACTCGCACTTGGCCGTTTTTTTTTAGTAATAATGATATGTAAAATGAATAAATAAATACAGAAAAACACGTCTTACATTTTACTTCCATCCGACATCCGATATCGGATTAGCAGTGTGAAAACGCTCTTAAGTGTGGGTTTCAGTTTGGTAGTAATAGGTAAAAAAGTACTAGGGGAGTTATCACACTTATCACGTTCATTGAAATCATCGTTCATCGAATAGCGTTAATTTATACTCAGAGAAATAGAAAAACATCTTTAAAATAACCTATAAGTATTTAGAATGTCCTACCTAAACAATTATACATACAATGTTTTTTCTACGACATCGAAATAAGTTGTAAAAATTGTTATACAGGTAATTTATAAAAAATAAGTTCATAAAATAAAACCCTGTACTGAAAAATCGCACTGAAAAGTACGATACAAGAAATTATTCTCTCCTTACTTCATTTATTCACACAACATGATCCATAAATTGTTAGTACTTTAACTACAGGGTGGGCCAGTAATAAATGCATTAAAAAAAATTATCAATTTTTATGTTTTTAAATAAAAATTATAATTAGAATTTGGGATAAAGAAATAAATTTTACGTTTTAAATTAAATTAAATTAAATAATTATTTATTTCAGAAATTCAATTTCCATAAAAAAATTAAGTCATCAAGATGTCGTCCGTAGCGGTTGCGGCACTCTTCCAGTCTTGCTTGTAAATTTTGAAAGACTTTCGTTAGAAGTTGCGGAGATATTGATTGGATTTCTTGACGAATATTCTCCTTTAATTCTGCTGTGGTTGTCGGATTATTGGAGTACACTTTACTCTTCAAGTAACCCCACAAAAAGAAGTCTGCCGAAGTTAAGTCAGGGCTCCTGGGAGGCCAAGCAATGTCACCTCGCCTCGATATCAATTTTTGAGGAAACATTTCACGCAAAACTTCCAGGGTCACGTTACTTGTATGGCAGGTGGCCCCGTCTTGCTGAAACCATGTGTTGTTGTTGTAACCATACGATTCGTGAAGTTTCGGAGCCAGGAAATCTCTTAACACGAAAGTCTTGTTAAGTCTTTCAAAATTTACAAGCAAGACTGGAAGAGTGCCGCAACCGCTACGGACGACATCTTGATGATTTAATTTTTAAAACGTAAAATTTATTTCTTTATCCCAAATTATAATTATAATTTTTATTTAAAAACATAAAAATTGATTATTTATTAATATTTTTTTAAATGTATATATCACTGGCCCACCCTGTACTTACAATATATGTGTCGTTCTCAAGTAAAAAGTACCACATTGTCGCTTACCATAAGGGTGAAATTTGCTTGATTACGAATAACCTGTCAGAGCGTCCTTGTGGTAAGCGACAATTAACTAGCGACAGAGAAAACATCCATAACTTAGAAACAACTGTGATAATTACAAATAAATTCCCTTATCACTTTTCGAACCCGGCTCCTCCTGTTTCGTTAAGCAACCATAATCACTTCTTATTAACCGCCTCAGTTAACCGGTAGGCATTTAGGTAACAAATGAAATGACCTATTTAAATAAATTTGAGAATCTGTCCCAAAAAGTTCTACCTAAGTAGGGAAAATTATTTCAGTCTTTGCAGTGTTAAGATATTGTACATCTAAGGCCCGTCATGTCGCGACCTTTGGATATGCACAAAGAGTTATATCTATCTTTGATTTGCATAGTGAATCAGTTGTGGAGCTTCCGATTTAATTATAATCCGTGTTTAGAAAGGTGCAGATATTGACAAGGCTGTATTTCCTCAAACCTATGCTCATCTATATTTAATAGGATGTCCTTAATTCGACGACATGCTTAAAAAACGCCCAAATCACAAGTGCATTATCAGATCAGAACCAAATTAACATGGAATCACCTTGGAAGTGTTCAAGTGACTCCTTTCAAGCAAAAAAAGAATACAATACAATACAAATCCTCTTTATTGCACAAGCTCAATAAAACCTTTACAGAGAGACACACATAATACATGAAGACAGATGTACTCAAATCGAAACACGGATCTCGGAATAATCGGTGAATATACATAAAAATACAAGCCACAACCGAATACAGAAATCTCCTTGGAAAGCAATATATCTCTCTCGTATTTGCGCTTTTTGAGGGACTCGGCCGCCTCCGCTGCGGCTTTGTGTGTGTAGTAACCCCAACTGCCTAGTTTATTGTATGTTTAACTTAGCCCCAATTGTTTCAGAAATGATGTGCCACAGCCGACTGGGCGCCGTATGGGTGTTGCTGGCAACCGCTGCCGCCGTCGAACTGTACGAGCTGGCACCAGAATTTGACAATGACCTCATGTACCAGGTAAGGGTTAGAAACTTATCTAAGGTATAAGGTTATTAACTCATTACATACCAACAACTTCACCAAACTCAAGTTACAAATGAGCAATAGTTATTTGTGCAACAAGAGAGGAAAGTTGGTTTTTCTTGCGAGTTTTTATTTTGAGTCCCGAGAAAGCGAAAGGTTCTATAATTGAATCACGAGCGAAGCGAGTGATTCTAAGTTAGACTCTTGAGCGTAGCGAGAGACTTAAAAACACGAGATGTAAAATAACTTTGCTCTCGTGTTGCCCACATCATTTTTCACCTCAGTAGTGAGAACATTATTAAAGGTTAAAATGTATTTCCAATTACACAGAATAATACAGGGAAACAAAAAAAAATATAATAAAAGTATGACGTGGCAGTTCATGGCCTTCACTAAATTAAAATGCTACTTTGTTTCACTCCCTGGAGTGAGGAAAGTAGGCTTGTTCGAGCTGCTGAAGTGAAAAAGTAATTATAACTCTTTCCGAAGTAGAAGCTGCTTGGATTAATAATATTAATATAGGTTTATATTCCGATAAGTATTATCGTCATTTTCGTTTCAGGACGTCAACGACATAGACAAGGGGCCGCTTAGACACCTACACGCGGACGACACGGAGACGACACGACTCAACGACCTGCTGCTGTTCAGGCTGATCAAGCATCGGCGAGGGTTACGGACCGAGCACAGGTTTGTAGTAGGACACCAACGACATAGACACGGGGCCACTCAGACACTTACACGCGGACGACACGGAGACGACACGATTCAACGACCTGTGAAACATTTAAAACAGAGGAGACCCGTGTAAATAAATAATATTACATTATATGTGGTATTTTCTATAAAAAGGGACCTTATTGTCGATGGCGCTTACGACATTATAAACGATGCTCCGATATAAAGACAATGCCGCGCGACGCTGTGCGGCGTAAGCGCCATCGACAATAAGGTCCCTTTTCATAGAAAATGCCCCATATAATCAGATATCTGTTTCAGAATGCATAAAGACGCGCCGACGGGAGAGATCCCAATGTTGGCTGGCTCGAACATGGCGAAGAGATTCTTCTCAGGCTTGAGATCGCAACAGCGGTGGAAATCTAAGAAGGGGAAGGTTATAGGTAAGAGTTAAGGCCTATTTTTCCCGTAGCTTGGGCACGGTGATAACTGTCATCTCCATAGATGACACTCACCGTATCTAAGATATATTATGTGAAAAAACCGGCCAAGAGCGCGTCGCCCCCTCTCTCCAAGGGTTCCGTATCCGTACATTACGCAATTTAAACAATGTATTTTTTATGTGGAACGTGAGTGAAATGTCTTTAAAAAAACCGTATGGGTCGATCAAAAACTAAGTAATTAAGTCCGACTCACGCTTGACTGCACATTTCTTATAGGTTTTCCTGTAATCTATAGGTATAGATCTATTTTGTGTATTTTTTTTTCAAAATTTTAGATCCAGTAGTTTCGGAGATAAAGGGGGGAATGGTCGTTTTTGCCTATTTTCTTGAATAACTTCTAAACTGTTTATTCTAAAATTATAAAAAAAAATTGAGATTCTCACAATGAGCTCTTTCATTTGATATGTAACACGGTATAGTTTGATTTGACGGTATTTTTTAATTTTCTCATTTGCCCCCCAAAAGTGGCTCCCATATTTAAAATTAATTTGTTTACGTTACATGTCCGTCTTTGGGTCACAAACTTACATATGTGTACCAAATTTCAACTTAATTGGTCCGGTAGTTTCGGAGAAAATAGGCTGTGACGGACGGACAGACAGACAGACGCACGAGTGATCCTATAAGGGTTCCTTCTTTTTCTTTTGAGGTACGGAACCCTCTAAAATTACGTCAATATTTTTTTTACAGGATCGCAAATGGTGTGCTACTTCAAGCTGTGTGCGTTCAGAAATCCCACATAAGACTACCCCATGACACCGATTATATATCTATTATATCAAATTTTATATTATGTAGCTACGAGAATATGTATTTATGTATCGTCAGTTCGTTTCATCGATATGTGATTATATAAATGAAGATAAATAATAAGAAATAAGTGAATTAACGATCTCAATCATTGTATACGTCCAGTTTTAGAAAAGATATTAGAAAAAATTAACTTTAATAGGTCCCTAACTAATATGAACCAAAATTGGTTGACTTGGGATCATGAGGCTAATTACAGACATTTTAAAGTAGCCCCTGAATTCCGAAGTCACCCCATACCCCATACCTGGTTGATTTGACTAAATGCAGCAAGACTGGCAACCAATGGGGTGGGCGAATGTCAAAGGTTTTTATAGATGGCGCCATCATAGGTTTCCGCTGTTTCTAGTTTTGTTCTATGGAATTTGGCTTAAAGGGCAGGTATCCGGGCCGTATAATTCCAAAAACAAAACAAGCACTTTGACAGAATGGATTTTCTTTTATTCAAACTATCGATTTCTAGTCATTTTTATCTATGAAAGAGAAAATCTAAGTGTAAAAATACTAATATTTTAATGAATGTAGATTAAAGAATAGACATAATCGGTAGATATAATCAATATTCGTTAATGTTGTGTGTTAATTTTATTCGATTTGTAAAAGCAAAGGAATTGTATGCCTTGTTCGTAAATAAAGATGGTGAACAAGCTATTGTATTTTTTTAATACCTACTCGTATTTATTGTTTTAAGTACTTAGTAAGGAGACTGGCTATTGGGATATATTTTTTTTTCTAAATTTTTTGATATAGTTGGTCAAGCAAATCTTGTCAGTAGAAAATTGGCGCGAAATTCAAATTTTCTACGGGTCGATATCCTTTCGCGCATGTTTCGCGCTTTCGCACCTACATTTTTTAAATTTGCCGCCTTTTTCTACTGACAAGATTTGCTTGACCAGCTATACAAGCTTTTATCGCTTTACCAAATATCACGAAAGGGCTCCATATTGCATAGGGCAATTTAATTTTGATTTTGATAGATTGCCGAAAATTTTGGAGTAACAAATTCAATAAATTGATCAAAATATGCTTCATTACCGAAAATCACGTGTAATTTGCATACATCAGGGTTTTCGGTGCGGGAATGATTTGAGTAAGAGTAGAGATAAATAAACAGATAGGTTAGTCTGAGAAAACGTCATATTATGCCTAATGAATAACGACCTCTCTGGGAATTTTATACACACTATGACACAATTTTATTCTTACCACATAAGCTTGAAAAGACCCTCTTTATCTTTCAACGGAACAGAAAGTTGCAATTTATCGACAAGAATGGCAAAGTAATTTGATGCAAATTTTGAGTTGATTTCTGATGTCAGCGAGTAGAATGAATTTTTAAATGATGATTTTGAGTGATAGGTATTAAATAACGTTAATTTGGATTTCATTCGAAATATTTTATAGTAAATATATTCCTAGCGTTGGTGTGGTGAAAAAATGTTTTACTTGGTAGCAGTTTCTTTAAATAAAATATTATTTTTTAATTTATTTTTTTATTGCATGAATTATTCATTAGGTAGAAACCTGCTGGAGTACATATTAAATATATTAAACCGGGTCACTCACGTTTATAAAGTCGATGATTGCTCGACATGTTTCGCTCCATAACGAGGAGCATTTTAAAAGAGCGCCCTTTCTAAACGACTATAAACGTGAGTGACCCGGTTTTAATTAATAATATGTCAGTGCCTCACGGAAGTCAGTTTGTTTTTCAAGTCAATACCTACTCTTTGGCTAATGTCAATCATTCCCGCACCGAAAATCCCGATGTATGTGAATTGAATAATTTATTGAACCATTGAAATTTAATTTACCCGATTGCGGCGAATAGTTAGACCCGGAGTCTTTGGACCCGGGTATGTCCTTAAACTACGTCCAAAAGAGAGGTATGGGCACTGTGAATGCACAGCACAGCGGATGTCATTCCAGATCTAGAGCAGAGCCCAAAACTGGGGGAGTACCTCCACCTTATAGAAAACTGTAGCCAAACAATACTAGATCCTACTCATAGTGTTGTGTTCCTGCCGGTGAGTAAGGTTGCCAGAGCTTAACGAGGGTGCGGAGTGTTAGGGTCGGCAACGCCAATGGCAATGTAGCTCCTCTGTAGTTGCAGGCGTACATAGGCTACGGAGACTGCTTAACATCAGGCGAGCCGTATGCTTGTTTGCCACCGACGTAGTATACAAAAAACCGGCCAAGTGCTAGTCGGACTCGCGCACGAAGGGTTCCGTACCATTAGGGAAAGAAACAGCAAAAAAATTACGTTTGTTGTATGGGAGCCCCATTTTAATATTTATATTATTCTGTTTTTAGTATTTGCTGTTGCCGTTATAAAGCGGCAACAGATATACATCATCTGTGAAAATTTCAACTGTCTAGCTATCACGGATCATGAGATACAGCCTGGTGACAGACAGACGGACATCGGAGTCTTAGTAATCCCGTTTTTACCCTTTGGGTACGGAACCCTAAAAAGACCATTTTGATAGCGCACGTAGTGCGTTATTTAAAACGAATTAAACATCAAACTTATTATTTGATCTACATTGCTTTAGTCCTTGTTCCTCAGAACACCTTAGATCTCAATCTACATAACGTACTGAGGGCCTACCGCGAACCACGTTCGAGGTGTTGCCTCTCTGTCGCACTTGTAAATTCGTACGTAAGTGTGACAGGGAGGCAACAACACGTCAAACGTGGTGTTCAAAATTATACAGGTAGAATATTTGAAAAAAAAAAAAACTTCGAGAATAAAGCTTTGAGTTGAGATTTTGTGATGAATTTTAATAATTTCTGAATGTTCGTTGGCTCAAGAGGAGAATTTGCAAAGAGTAGTATAATATATAGGAGAATTTGACAACGATCAATTCGAATTCCACGAACAGCCGTGGTCGCAGCTAATTTCAAGTAAAATTGAACGCAGCCTATGATGCAACGTAATCAGCAGGTTGCATTTGACACTTGACACTTGTAGAGCCGTCGTAAGTGCATGTTATCGATATCGATAACAAAAGGCATTGATCATTGAAATTTAATTCGGTTCGATTAAAATGGTACCAGCTGAAAAAAAAATCGGTATTGTTATTAATAATTCAAAGTGTTAAATATATTTAAATCTGAAGAAAACTGGTCATTCAATTAGATAAAAATATAAATTTTAATTGATTGATTATTTTAAAAACATTGAATATAAGTCTTGTCAACTTAATTAATGTCATTACCGAGTCTAACGCGATTAAATCAACCAACTACATTAAGTCCATTAATTGGTCTTGTCAACTTAGCTTGGTCTGACGCTATTAAGTTAGACTAAGCTAAGTTGGCAGCGATTTTGATTGCTCAGACGGTACAAGTGTTAAGTAGACGTCATAATGAGCGTATGAATTCGCTGCTAGGGGCGCTAGTGTAGATGGTGGTCTTTTCCATAGTTCGAAATGTCAAATGTCACTTCAATGACTGACAGCTGTTCTTTAGTCTTTTGGACCTCCATCAACAGAGGCGCCAACTGGTGAGCAAAAAAACGATAGCCCTCATTAGAAGTTTGACGTTTAAAATAATACTTGCACTTATTTGGAGAATGGGTTTTGCATCTTATTTCATGTTTTTGGAGTTGAGAACTTGTAGCTAACGACAATAGACGTCATTCAAAATTGCTTTTTTATGTATATATGTATATTGCAAATTTGTTTTATGTTTTAAGAATTTATAAATATAAAAATAAAAATAAAACCGTTTAAAAACTAGCGGAGCGGAAAAATTATCATACTAGTTGGAAATATTGGAATATAAAGGTTTATAATGTTTATATTCTGTAGGTTTATTTATAACATCATTCAAAATTGGACAAAAGTGTCTATATCGATACCGCTGTTTCGACTGCTTGTCATGTATATATGTATATTGCAAATTTGTTTTATGTTTTAAGAATTTATAAATATAAAAATAAAAATAAAACCGTTTAAAAAACTAGCGGAGCGGAAAAATTATCATACTAGTTGGAAATATTGGAATATAAAGGTTTATAATGTTTATATTCTGTAGGTTTATTTATAACATCATTCAAAATTGGACAAAAGTGTCTATATCGATACCGCTGTTTCGACTGCTTGTCATGTCATAGCATCACATCACTAAACTAGTATTGTCAAAGCTTCCGTCATGGTTGGTATTGCCGTCAGCTAAAATGTTCTATAATAATTAAAATACGTCTTGTTACTTAATGAAAACCAATTATTCGATGTCTTAGAATAGTAAATATCTTCCCGTCATACTAACTTTATTAATGCCGGTTGTTTCTCCAGTGATATTACTAAATTAGGTTAGGTGCGGTGGTGTCAAGTTCTAAAGGTTACGAAAACTACGAAAATGACTTTTCCCGAAGGTCATTGGTACGCTAATTACGAATCAGTGCAGCCTAGGGCCGAATCGGCCAGCGGAGTTCAGCAGGCTTATAAAGATGGTAAGTTTTTAGTTTTAATTTTATTGGAGTTTTGAATGATTCACGGTTAGATTCACTAGACTTATATTGACCGGGATATAGACCGTGATTATTATTATAATACAAAAGGTAATCACGGTCTATATCCCGGTCAATATCTATCTATATCTGTCTATATAAGCCCTTTATCCTGAACTCAAATTTTTCTTACTTTCTTTGGTAGTTTTTGCTTTGTTTTCCTTAACATATAAATTTTTGATACATTTTTTCTATTTTTGTTATAATATGTCTCTAAGTTCAGTGTGCTTTCTATCATTCGCTACTCTTCTCCAGTTTGGACCAGCTGTCAGTTTGAGTTCGTTTTCCCACCTCTTGTACTGTTTTCCTCTATTCCTTTTACCGTCTCTGGGATACCAATGTGTTACTATCTTACTCCATTTTTCATGTCTGTTCCTTAGCATATGCCCAGTCCACCTCCATTTCAGTTGATCTATCTTTGAGAGTACATCTATTATGCCCGTTTTTGCCCTTATAGTTCCCTATATCCCGGTCAATATAAGTCTAGTTAATTTTATTGATAAAATTTTAGACTGCGGTTTACCTCGCTAGATTTTTTTTAAAGGTTTTTATCTCGTTAGTGACATGATGCCTTACATACAACTGTAAAATCGTCAAGAAAGAAATAAGAACCACATGCTTTTCTTATTAAGGTTAGGTTGGCCTAAAGCAATTTTTTAGTAGGTACAATAACATGTCATCATGATCATCGCGGTCAACCTAACACACTCCTCCTCGCTTCGCTCGTCGTCGCACCTATCTTGTCTGTTACTTAAATTTACTGTTCCAAATGATTGATTTTAATTTGTCAAGTAGTGGTTTCAACTTGCGGGTCAAATATCTCGGCCATTTTTGATTTTAGAGAAAAGTTTTTCCTACAAAACATGCTTATTTTAGCGTATTCTCTACGATAACATAATAAAAAATAGGTGTCATAATAACATCACTCCGATGAAAATTTTTCTAAGTGTCGGCACCCCCTTTGCTTTAGTCCAACCGGAAGGTATTCTAAAATCTAGACTTAGATGTAAATTTCCATATCTCGGGACCATGGGGTCCCGGACCTAATTACGATTAAACAACATAAAGTTTCATCAAGAAACCTGCCACAAGTTTGTCATAAAAATCAAGTTTTAATTTGTTGCAATGTCATCCAATTGATGGATCCATTAGGTGACATTGTCGTCTAGGGTGAACAAGGCCAATGGGTTGCGCTGATATTTGGTGAGGGTACTTTCGCAGATAATATGGTCCATGTTCTGCACCGCAGCTCAACACTCGCATGCTGGAGACTCTTTCCGGGCATGTTAGAGCAGAAGCTCTGGAATCCTATTGCAACTGGTTTGTAGTCGATTTGGCACCAACTTGTTTGGGCAAAGAAGATATAAAAGGATAGAGCAGTACTGTCATAGTAAATTTTGTAGCAACAGTAAATTCACTGCCATCTATCGGCACACAATTAAAACTAAAAATGAAGATGTATAAAAATACCGTAAAATCTATTTATATACATCAAACACATCAAACATTTATTCAGCAAATAGGCCACAGGGGCACTTTTACATGTCAATTTTTACAAGCAATAAAATTAACCAAAAATTACAAAAAACAATTACAAATATGGAATCAATGATATATTAGATACTTTGTCAGAGATGTATCCAGTCTAAATGTCAAATTACACAAAAAAAACAAATAAAAAATATACAAACAACAGACAAGTACTATACTACTAAGTATATGGATACTTAAATGATTTTTTTTATTTGCATTAATTATTTTTATAATATAGTTTAATTTTTTTTTTTTTAATTTTAATAATATGTACTACTATGGATATATGTATAATCCGAAATAAAAGCTTTTTTTTTTTTAAATATGATTTTGATCCATGTTCTTTCACTGATATGCGTTAAAATTGTTAAATGACAAACGAAACCGTCAACGCCATCTATCCGAGAGTAGGCCAAAGATAGTGGCGCCATCTGTTTGAAAATCAAATTTTCTTGATTTCCGTGGCACGTTTTTTCCTTAGGCTGTATCCATCTACGGAGTTATATCTATCTTTGGTATTAGTTATTATTAGATTGAAATCTTATATGTAATGTGGAACCCTAAAATAAATACTTCTAAGTCATCGTAAATAAGACATGCGCCCAAATATAATATGCGCAATGAGCATAATATGATTTACGTGCCGCATATTGGTGTCAAGTGAAACTAACAGCAACACATCAATGGACCTTATGTTATTACAGTAAGGTTTAGATTTGTTAATTAACAGTGTAAATGGTAAATCTACTGGAATTTACCAGCTAGCTCTTAGCTGAATCAGCAATAGTCTAGAATGGAAAGTATGCTCTAGATTTATTGTAGATAGATCTAGTATGAGTCAGTTGCTAGTATTGCAATACATTTTCTAGTAAAAAATCTATGAGAGAGATACTTTGCAGTTTCGTATCAATTCACTTTTGGATTCATTAGTCTTGATATTCACTTGGGAATAAATCATTTTTTTTAAGATATAATTAATTAATAATTATACCTCTTGTACTTATAGCAGCACTCTTTAACTTCAGTGGACCTTTATTATGTCTTATTGATGATAAGAACATTAAAGAAGAGGGCACAAGAAGAGTACTGTGTCTAGCAGTGTACAGAGGTTTAATAACTGATAGTAATAACAACTTCTAGACCGATAAAGATTTCAGTTATTATATCAAGTTTGTGCAGATTTTAAATTAATGTTTTGGTTGTTGGTTTATGTTTTGTTGATTGTCCAAAGTCTAGGCTGGCATTATGTGTGAGTGTGACAATGCTATTGGTGATGGTGACGCTACTGATGCTACTGTTGTTATCTGTGACCTTTCTAATGCCAGTGACACTGGTAAGTTTTTATCTGTAGTACCTATTAACATGTTTTCTCCATATAAGATCAACATGGAGAAGACCATTTAAAATTTATTGCTGGGAAGACCGTTGCAGGGCAAAAACTCTCGTATACGTACGTCACTTTAGACATAATAAAAAAGGAAAAAGTTCACTCCTTCCTCTCTACCGTTCTTCTGAATGCGAAGTAGAAGCACAAGAGTTGGAAGCGATGAAAGAGGTTGTAGACAGTCTTCTCCACATTGTCCTTAAAATATTTTGTTCATATTTTTATTAGCTCTCAAATTTTACCTTGAATTTAAAAGTACAATAGTTTTTGCACAAGACTTAGTTAACCAGATGTAGATGTAGTGTAGGGACGCCCAGCCGGAAGCAGGCGGGCTGTCGATCACATGTCGTGTTCATGCAGCCCAATTCCCTATAGTTGGAGCTGTAGGTTACTGTCCTGACGGCATTCCCATACCATTCTCCTCAAATCTTCTTGTTTTCCTGCAGAACAGAAGGACATCTTTAAGTTCGATATCCTTTAGTTCGTTTTCTTCTAGTGTGTCTCTACCGAATGTATTATAACGCGGTGCCGCGTACATAGCACATTCTGCTAGTAAGTGTAGCTAGTTTCCTCCCTACCACAGTGTGGACAGGAGGCGTCTGCACTGATTCTCATTATCTTAAGGTGTCTATTGTTAACTACTATGATATACCAGTTCTTTTAGTAATCTTGGCTGGGAGTCAGCCCCTGTTTTTCAAATCGGTTTTGTTTCTTCCTTCTGGCCATACGCTGTTATAAATCTGAGGGCCTACCGCAAACCACGTTCGACGTGTTGCCTCCTTGTCACACTTACATAAAAACTTGTGAGTGCGACGGAGAGGAACGTGGTTCGCGGTAGGGACTCAGCCCTTGTATTTCGGTAGCACGTTCCTTCGTGAATTTCTTGAACGGCGATGTGGCGCAAGTTTTGTTTTTTTTTTGGTCCAAATAATTATAGAGGGTCAAATGCAGTATTTAAGGCAAGTAAACAGTTTAGTCCACGAATTATGAAAACGTTAGACCTAATCCCGACTTCCTAGAATTCTCTGAACAATTAAAGTAGTTGCGTTGAAAAGCGACGTTCTGTTGGTACCTATCCTTCTTGCCTTTATTAGCATATCTGACTACTTAAAAATTAAAACAAAGTTCTCCACTGTAGGTACTTACTCGTAGTTAATTCAATGAGTGCCATTAAAAATGCCAATAATAATTCGATGCAAATCGATTAAATCTCTAACTGAGTGGGCTCTGTCCGCAGGCGGTTAAAATTGGTTGTCTCATTGAGTTGATCAGCTGCCGATTCTGCCGAATTGGCGACTGGTGCCCGATCAAAACGCGCGTGTGTTACAAACTTACGGACGAATATGTGGCTGATGTGGTTGATATGTAAGTGGAAATACGGTTTTAATAAGATGTTGGTGCATTGTGCACGCACGGAGAACACTTGAATTCATCAGAATTTGCTTAAAATCTAACTTTAGCGGTGTCCGGCTGCCCTTTTGGCTAGCTAGGATATCTTGGCCTAAAGTAAAACTTGTGCCTAGTCTGGTGTGGTGTTGGTAGGTATGAGTCCAGTGAGCTGCTGCTGTGTGTGTATACTGTGTATTTTGTAGCTATAGGTCCATATTAATTTCCCAGAAGGTTTATTATGAGATAAACATACATAAAGCGTTTAAAACTTTCGCGGTTTAAACACATATTAAATCACATTTAGAAACGGGTCTATCGCGAATTTATTTTGTTACCTTTATTTACCGACGTTTCTGGGGTGCTTCTTGATTTCAATCGCTTCTCGCACAACTCGAGGATAATAATGGCGTTCAGTGGAGACAACTTTTGGTTTATGAAGCTCAATCCAGTGATTTGCGCCGCATGTAAGTAGATGTTCGGCGATCGCGGACTTGTTTACTTGGCGATTTTTTGCGAAAATAAATTCGCGATAGACCCGTTTCTAAATGTGATTTAATACATAAAGCGTTCGATATTTTCTGTATATAAGCAAAAATTACGTAACTTTATTCTGTCTTTATAGCAGGATAGCGAAAGTAACAGGCGCGCAGGTGTCAGAAAAGCAGGCGTAAAGTTACACTGTGTTAGCTTAGCAGTGTTTTTAGACTGAAGGCATATAATAAATATAGAAATATCGGGAGCTCATAAACAATTCAAAAGGTAATCCCGGTCTATATCCCGGTCAATATAAGTCTAGTGAAGACATCAAAGTTGGCGCATCATGCCGATGAATCGTAGGGAACCTCTTCTTTCCCACGTCTTAGTGCCCCACCCTCAGCGCAGTGCACACCCCTTCTTTCTCGGCTCGAAATTACTCAGACGGTCTGAGTCAGACCTGTGCGAACTAATGACACTATTTTCCAGGTGGTGTCAAAGCGGGCGCGAGCTGCGCCTTCCGCCTCGCCTATGGAGTCCTGTCCCGCCGAAAAGCCGCAGAAGAGGGCGCGGCGCGCCTAGCCCGTGTTTTATCTGCCTTGGACCTAACCGCACTAGGCGTGGGCAGTACCCTGGGTGTTGGAGTCTACGTGTTAGCTGGAGATGTAGCCAAGAACTACGCGGGTCCGGCGGTTATATTGTCCTTTCTACTGGCTGCTGTGGCGAGTGTTTTCGCTGGTGAGTTATATATTTTTGAAGTCTAATAAGAATTTCTCTCTATGTAAAGCACTAGCCAGGGCACATGCCTAACCTCATCATCATTGGCCACAGCATCTTGACAGATGATTGTTGCAGCGACAGTTTATTAAGAAGAAGAGGTCTGTGCGCCGTCGGAGATCGGAGGTGCGGCACATATTTTCCTGTGGCTGTAAAGTACAATCGCAGTACGACACTTTCTGCCACAAAGATCGCAGGTGAATCGCGAGTCTGTTGGTGGTTCTTTTGAAGCCCGAAGTCTGAATTTAAAGCAGAAAAGACTGATGCCTAACCTACGTGTCTAGTAAAAGACCTAATATTGCAGAAGACGGTGAAAGTTCACCAGGGTATTTACTGTCTGCCCTGGACATAACTATAAAGAACTTACTTTTACCTTGTCTACGGGCGTATAATTTCAGTGTAAAGTCATTTGTAAGGTTATCCTGAAGTATTTATTAAAAGCTTCAATCTCTAAAGGGAAGAGTCAAAGAAAGGAAGTCAAAGAATGGGTTGTCTTTATGGAAATAATGTAAGACCACAAAACTAAATTGAAGCTCATTACTTACGTCATAATTCTGTAAAACAGCTGTGTTTACAATGTTTTCATCAAGCGACCAGAAACGTTAGTGGCGTAGATTGGAAAACACTGCCATCTGTAGCCGTTGGACAAACATTAATTGTTAAATGAATGTGAATATTATACTGCATCTAAACAGAAAATGGTGTTGGAAATAATTCAAGTTGTTACGGACTCCTATTAATTTAGGTACTTAATAGAAAGTTTGACCTCTTTCTTATATCAAAAACGTGACGAAATATTCACGTTTCACTCTAAAACTAGCCGGTCAATTCAGCAAAAAATCTGATACGTTGGCTTTAGTGAAATGGATAAGTCAGCGCATACGACAGACAGCGAGGCAAAATTGTGTTTTAATTTTTATTATGCAATTCTATTTAACCAACAATGTTATGTGTTAATTATTAAAATGGTATACTGATTATTGTTAATATAAAACAGACATAAGATGTATAAATAATAAAATTGACATGTAACTTTTGTTGTGAATAAAGAAACTGAAACTGAACACTCGGGGCGCGCCAAAATCGAAAAACACTGAATGACCTATTTATGTCTACTTAAGTACCGATATAGCCTGCTTATACTGAAGTGAACCTTAATAGTGTGCCCATAAAGTTCAATGTTCAGTTCGGAGCGGCGTACGACGCATAATATGTAAGACCTTTAAAAGTCAGATTGTCGCAATAGTGCGATTTTACGATCAAATAATTTTTAATAATGTTTGTTGAATTGCAATTGCTGTTTTTTTTCTTCAATTAATTATTAAAAATAGTTCCTTTTAGTTTCAAGTTCGTTGTTTGAAAAATATGCGTTGCATCTTTCCGATGCCCGTAATTTTTTTAAATAAATTCAAAATAACGAAGCTTTCCTAATTAGTTTTCTTTACTCTTTGTACTCTCCTTAAATATCACCTGGTGGAGGTGAAGGTATATTTTATTTAGTGCTCATTGAAGCAGTAGTAACCTAGTGACTGCTTCAATGAGCACCAAATAGACCTCTTAACTAAAAGGGACAGGTGTTCAAAATTACCTGTACAGTCGAGTTCATAAATATGTGTACATTTCTTCACCTTAATCCATTGCAATAAGGGGAAAAAATTTATACATATTTATGAACTCGACTGTATCACGCTCATTTTCTCATAAATAATAAAGTTGCGCCCAGACATCTAAACACCTGGTTCGCCTAGCTATTAAATTTTTGCTGCTGACTGGACTGTCTTAAATATGTGTAACGAATGTTCGTCTGTTCCAGGTCTCTGCTACGCCGAATTCGGCGCTCGCGTGCCTAAAGCTGGCTCGGCGTATGTGTACAGTTATGTGTGTGTGGGCGAGTTCATCGCTTTTATAATCGGGTGGAATCTTATACTGGAGTATATCATAGGTAAGTAATGTAGTAACTACGCCGAAATTACTCGCGTGCCTAAGGCTACCTTTCCACTGAGGCGGCGATGAGTGGAGATGAGAGATGACGTGAGGGGATAAGATAAGATAAGATAATATTTATTCATTTAAAACTTATTCTAATTGGTTTTATACAATGGTAAATATACAATTTATACTTAAATACTAGTATATTGAACAAGTTTGGGAACAAATCAAATTGTTTTATTAAATATTTTGATTTGTGTTACTAAGATGGATTTGAGTCTTACTAAGATGGCATATAGTCGAGAAATTCGGACAGGCACCGCCGTGGCGGGGTGGCCTAGGGGTTCATGGCGTTAGCCGCGATAGCTAAAGACGCCGGTTCGAATCCGGCCTTCACCACTGGAGGGCTTCGTCACTTTTTCTTTAATATATGACATCTATTACAGTTTTTACTAGTATATTCATAGATTCAACTCAAAATAGGTACAGGTCAAGTTAAAAACTTTAATACCGAACATATACCGAACGAATTTGTATTTTATGTCGCTCATGGAAATTTGATAGCAATACCTAAACTAAGTAAACATTTAATTGTATCTTACTTTTTGTAGGTCAATGTATAAGTGGGTAAATGCTTACCAGACAAAATGGTTATTTATAATAACAATAAACTATGTGACTATGACTAATCTTCTACTGTGTAGAACGTTAATTGGTGACATAGATAAATAATTAATTTGTACAGTAGATCAACCAATAGCATTGGTTGTAATCCAGCGGAGTCCTCCACCTTATTAGAAAAGCAGCCTAGGCATAGACCTAGCATTACATAGACCAGCTATACGCGTGCGCCCGTAAGGGATAGACATAGATGACGTCATAAACGTGGGGATACCATATTGGTAAAAATTACCCCAATATTTGATATCACGTTGGGGCGATTACCCTGGAGGCAAAGTTAGCTTGTTTCACGGTATTAAAAAATTGTTAAATAAAATGTCAATGGGCCGTTCTTTTTAGGCGTATAAACAATGAAATACCTCCTATAATTCGCGCAGGCAAACGCAAGGCACGCAAAACTAAACATGTTTAGTAAATAAAACGTAAAATAAAATGTATTATGGGTTTTTAATTTACAGAAATCACAAATGGCAATCACACCAATTAATGTACACCACATTTAATCTTCACAACATTTGTTTATTTATTTTTTGGAATTAGAAGTACGAAAAAACTTCGAGGTCAAAATTACCCATAAAATTATGATATTTTCATCTGGTATCCCTAACATGATTGTTATGCAGCTAAATTAAGAGGCCGGTGTCGATTTTAGTCGCAAAAATGTAAAATTGATAGATTTCTTCGATGAAATTGTACACCTTTTGTTACCAAATTGAAATAACAAGTACTGGTTTCTATTAGCACGTCTTCTTATCTTGCCTTTTATCAGATCAATTTTTTGAAAACAGACTCACTAAATTAGTAATGATTTTTTTTCTGAAGGACGTTTAGGTAAACGCGCGTAAAGCATTGATTTTGTCGTTCTTATTTGTAAATTTCGTAAAGTTTGGACTGCTAAAAATGGTAAATTTGTATTACACATATTCTGTACTTGGCCTTTATCAGATTACATTTTTGTTATATGACTTAGAGTTCGAGGAAATGAAAGTTAAACGAATTCAATTTTCTCCAGAAATTACTTCAAAACAAGTTACAATTTCTCTGAAAAATCGACTTAATTTCAACGTAATTTGGATACTTGAACAATCTACAACATTTGCTGAAACTATTCTTATACATCAATTTGTATAATTTACCACCATAATTTTTTGATGAATTTTTAAAAACTGCCCCTTCTCTTCACATATTACCGGTGACGCACGCTCGCGACCTCATTATTAAAAGGCAAGATGAGAAAACGTGCTAATAGAAACCAATACTTGTTATTTAGATATTACGTAACAAAACAAGTATAATTTCAACGACTAAATGTATCAATTTAAAATTTTTGCTCCAAAATCGACTACGGCCTCTTAAGAAGAAGTTTAAAAATGGCTGACCTCAGACTCTTACCTACCTACGTAATTTGGGCGGATCATTTTACAAGTAATGTTTTGTTAATTTGCGTAAATAATTGCGATATTTTTATTGAAATCGTTTGATTCTACATTGCTTTGAGTGTAACGTAATTTTACGATGTTATTCTCACATATTGCGTTAAGAGAAAGGTGTAAAATACCGTACTTACGTGTGAAAGGTTATGATCTCATATTTTTGCTCAGAGCGGCTATTACAGCCGATTACAGAACAATTCACCAGTATTTTATCAAAGTTCAAGCATTCAAAACGCTAACCATCACTATATTTCATAAGAGAAAGCACAATTTCATACAAAACAACGATAATTAAACAAGCAACGAACAAACATGATATGTCACGTACTTATTTGTTTGCCACAACCTCGGTTGTGGCAGCGGTGGAAAAGTGAAACTATGACAAGGACAAACAATAACAGCGCTTTCTCTGCTACTTCTACTGAAAGATACATAAGACTATCCCGTTCGGTCATTTTCCCCCACTCCTCATGACCGATCCAGTTATACTAGATTCATGAGCCTAGGTCTATTCCAATGCACTTACTTTATAATTAAGTGTAAGATACCAAGCCATTCGAATTTTTAACCAACTACCTGCAAATCTAAAGGATATTACAGATTATAAAATATTTAGTAAGCACTTGAAGATATTTTTATTGAGGGGGTGCTTTTACAGCATCGACGAGACATTTGCAAATTAAACTGTTTTTACAAAATTATCTTATGTAACTTTTACACATGAATGATGACATTTTTATTACCTACTTCATCTGTACTTTTTTTTGTTTACTGTTTGAATTGTATTTTTGGAATTTTATTTCTTGACATGTCCCGCTATTATTTATGTGCTAATACATAGTTTGTAAGATTTTTCTAACACAATATCATATTGTTATAGAAATAAATAAATGAAAATGAAATAAATGAAAAAATTTCCTTGTCGATTTATTTGTAGGTAAATAATTAGACGTGCATTTGACTGACGCAATATTTGCGCTGTAGAAGTGAGTAGGCTTTCATGGTATATCATGTTAAAGAATATACCATGAAAGCCTACTCACTTCTACAGCGCAAATATTGCGTCAGTTAAAGAATGAGTCATCGATTATTTTGCGTCTAGGGCTGCAAACAATCTTATTTGGGTTGCAAAATATCGTGAGACATATTTCAAAATATTTAGATCAGTACGGTTTCACTATTATTTTTCACTCGTGCCTGAGGAAGGATTCCCGATGAATCTGAAACGTGTCGCCAAAAGCGACTAAAATAATAGTGAGTGAAACCGTACTGATCGGAATATTTTGATTTGGACTGAAAAATATGCTAATGCCTGTTTAGTGTTTTATATGATAGTCGCATTGTTCTTCGAAAATTACATAAATATTCACAACTAATGTACCATAATTTTAGGATTTAGAGGGATAATAGCATATATAGAGTGACATCAAGATAAGTCTGAAACGATTTTGATAGCATAAATCATATTAAATGGTGTGGCGACACAGAGAACAATATTTCAACATTTTCAACCTTATGGAAATGTTTAAGCTAATTTAATAAGCTACCTTTTACAATCGCAGTTATAATATTGACTCAAATTCATGAACATGACTATCATGATATTATTACAAATTAAAATCTTGATGCATGTTACTTGAGCCAAATATGAAAATCGGTTTTAATTAGTTTGAAACTTAACTCTTTATAATACATCCCAATAATAAGTGTGGGTAGTCAAACAAACAACACGTCAAAATTGTACAGATATAATTTAAAATAGAAAAATTAGTAATTTACATTGTATTAATGTAAAAATCGCTTACATGTGATATATCGCACCTTGTTTGCACCCACAGCAGTTATCATCACTTTTTATTCACACTATCAACATCTCACTGTCATTAGCACTAAAGTTCAAAGGTCAACGTTAGTGAAAACACCTGTAAAAGACAAAATGGATCACTTGGCGAAGCTTCAAAAGAGCATTGACGGCATGAAGGCCATGTTCGAGTCGCGGATGGCCTCTTTTGAGAGTTCTGTGGCCACCCAGGGGACAGAAGCGCTGCCAGGCGAGTACAGTGCATTTAAAGATTTTGTTTGCAAAGCTGTGTCGAGTCTCCAAAATCAAATGGAATTCGTGTCGAGAACCCTTGAGGACATGGAGTCTCGTTCCCGAGCCGGTATTCTTCTCCTTCATGGTGTACCTGAGGCGCAAGGTGAAGACACTTCAGCTGTAGCGGTGGACATTCTCCAACAGACCTTAAAGGTGGAGGGAGTAACTCTCATGGGTTGCTATCGGCTGGGAAGCAATTTGACGCCATCAAAGCCCCGGCCTATCCTTCTTAAGTTCAGCTGTCACAGGATTAGAGATGCAGTCTGGGCCGCTAAGAAGTTGCTGAAAGGCTCAGGTAGAACTCTGTCTGAGTTTCTCACTAGCACCCGGCATGCAGTATTTCTGGAGGCCCGCAAGCGGTATGGCGTCAAGGGCAGTTGGACGAGTGATGGGCGCATAGTAGTGCAGTGCCACGACGGGGTGCGCCGCAAGGTTGTTACGCTGGCGGAGTTGGAGGCGTTACCGGCCCCGGCTTGTGCTACTGAAGCCGTTGGAGGAGTGCGGTCAGAGTCGGCAGAAGTGGCGGGAGTGAAGGCATCATCGGCGGCGGTTGCACCGAGACCATCACGCCAAGCGAGGTCTGCTGCGGGCCGCGGTGTCGGCAAGCGTTGAAAACATGCTTTGTTAGTCATGAAATAAAACTATGAAAACGGATTATATCGCGTATATTGAATTTATAATTCATCCCGACGTTTCGAACTCTTTACAGCGTTCGTGGTCAACGGGTGACTGAGGAAAAATTTCTTTTCAATTTCTTGCCAAGGAGAAGCGTTACATACCCAGAATGCTGCGCGAGGCCATTGAGATTAAGAAATATCCAAACTTTAATAGGGAAGATGGCTTTTCTCTACCACCAGCTTGGGATCCTGTAGTCCACCTGATAAAGGAGCAAGCGAGACATAGACTGTGAGACCGTAGTGTTGGATGATGCTGGACATTCTGATGTTTTGAAAAGATGTGTCCCGCCGAGTTTGTTACCGGTCCCATATTGGGATACCCTCCTACAATTTAGGAGGGAATTAAATCTTCTCGGGTCCGTGGTGTAGGGTTGGAGCCGGCATAGTTTTTTATCGCGTATATAATATATATCTTTACTTGAAAAATAATTATAGTGTATAACTAGCCTTATGAACCGATTTTGCATGTACAACCAGCCTTAAAGTTTGTAGTCTATGATTGTTCATTATTTTAGTATGTGGGTATTTTTGCATTTTGTAATTTTTCCTCAGTCACCCGTTGACCACGAACGCTGTAAAGAGTTCGAAACGTCGGGATGAATTATAAATTCAATATACGCGATATAATCCGTTTTCATAGTTTTATTTCATGAGTAACTATCGCGGTAACCGAAGACAATATTATGCTTTGTTAGTGTTCGTTGTTTCTGTGTCGGTGGCAATCAACGTGTTACTTTTGATTTGTCTAATTTTGCTATGACGTCACATAACCAAAGGTTCCCCTTATATTTGTAGCGGTATATTACAAAATCACTTTAGTTTTTTGCAGCGGTACATTTAAAACACTTAGCTTCATTATAAATAAACACGATTTGTTAGCCTACCTTGTGCTGTCACTTTGACAGTTGACGTTTCCACCGTTTTGTTCGTGCTTCGATGAGGTGTATTTTTCTGTATATTTTAGTTTCTGCTTAATTATTTTTATTGCTGTGCTTGTGCTTGTTCCTGTTTCATTTCTGTTTTTTATTTATATAATTTATAATAGGTAGCTGCTGGCGAGCAAATGAGGCGGTATACTACTAAATAAGTTACTGTTAATAGTACTTACTAGGTTTTTTATATATTTATTTCATATTATACTTATACGATATATATATATATTCTTATAAATAGTACTCAACCACATTGTATATACAATGTCAAACGTTTTAAATAATAGTTTAGACAGCGAGTTTTTCTCTCTCTCTTCTTCTAGCCTTTATGATTCTTTGAGTGATGCGTCAGACGTGCCTGATTTGGGTGAACGTCTGCAACACACATTTAACTCTTCAGGCAAAAACTTTAATGTTGTTCACATCAATGCGCAAAGTGTGCCGGCACACTACCATGAACTACTCTCGGCCTTCGAGTCCAACAATAATATTCACGCTATTCTCATTTCAGAGTCGTGGCTGAAACCTTCTCTACCTTCTACGTATTATCCATTGCCAGGGTTTTGTTTGATACGGAACGACCGGACCGGCACTAGTGGGGGTGGATCGGGAGCCGTCCGCGGTGGTGGTGTCGCCATTTATATTAGAAGTAACCTTGCTTGTAGGATAGTCGCACAGTCACCATCAGTCTATTCGAACTCTGCCGAGCATCTTTTTGTAGAAGTCACCTTACATCATTCCAAAATTCTTCTAGGCGTTGTTTACAGCCCTTCTTCCAACATAAATTATTTCGATGCTCTGTATGATACATTAGCTGATATAACCCCTCAGTTTGACCATAGTATTCTCATGGGCGATTTTAACACCTGCCTCCTTAAAAATGATCTCCGCTCCTCTAAACTTTATTCTCTTGCTTCGTCCTTAAACCTAAGCGTTTTACCTCTCACAGCTACACATTTCCCGCATAACGGCCCTCCCTCTTTACTAGACCTCATTATTACCTCTTCTCCAGACTTAGTTTCCTTTCATGGTCAGTTTAATGCTGCTGGCTTCTCCAACCATGATTTAATATACGCTGCTTTTAAAATCCGTCCTCCAAAACGAAAGCACAAAATTATAATGCGGCGAAACCTGCGGGACTTGGATTTGCAAGCCTTTTATGCTGACTTATCTAGTGCAGATTGGCAAGGGTTAGATCGTCTTGCAGATATAGACATGAGGGTGAGGGCTTTTAATGATATGTTGCTTGCGACTTTTGACAAATATGCGCCGTTGAAACCTATGCGCGTTAAACACTTTCCTGCGCCTTGGCTTACGCCGGATATTAAACTACTGATGGCCAAGCGAGATCGAGCCCGCGTAAAATTTCGATTGAATCCCTCTGATGATAATCGCCAGAAGTATCTGTCACTGCGTAACCGCTGCAACAAAGTCTGTAGGGAGTCAAAGCGTCGATACATTCACAGCTCAATTGAAGACTGTCCCCCTGCGAAGTTATGGAAGTTTTTAAAATCCCTTGGCTTGGGCAAATCTCAATCAAGTTGCTCTAGTTTTCTCGATGTAAACGGTATTAATCAATTTTTCAGTATTTCGCCGGTAACACTTGATCCGTCAGTTAAAAGTTCCACCTTATCGCTTCTTGCGACTACTACATCTAACTCCAATTTAGAATTTTTTGAGCTCGGCTGTATTTCTGCACAAGAGACACAAGCAATCCTCAAAACTATCAAGTCGAAAGCCGTCGGTGACGATAACCTCAGTGTAGATATGCTCATGCTCGCGGCGGATTTCATCTCTCCTATCATTTCCAACATTATAAATTTTTCCCTATCCACGGGCACGTTTCCGGCTTCCTGGAAGTGTGCCCATGTCACCCCTCTACCGAAAACCTCCATTCCTGCTTCTTTCTCCCAATATCGTCCTATTTCCATTCTTCCTGTAGTATCAAAAATTATTGAACATTATGTTAATCGCCGTCTCCTATCCTATCTTAATAGAAATTTGTTATTTAACTCATTCCAATCTGGATTCCGCCCCGGGCACAGCACAGTCACCGCTTTAGTTAAAGTCACCGACGACATCCGGTTTAATATAGAGTGCAAAATGCTAACTGTCCTTGTTCTTCTCGACTTCAGTAGTGCCTTTAACACAGTGGACTTTGACATCCTTCTGGGCACACTCAGCAGTCTTAACATATCCCAAACCACTTTATCCTGGTTTCGTAGCTACCTTACTGGCAGACGCCAGCGTGTCAGAGTCGACGACAAGCTGTCCGACTGGTGTGAGCTTTCCGCTGGCGTCCCGCAAGGAGGAGTACTTTCGCCACTTCTTTTTTCTATTTTCATTAATGGTATCACGAAAGCACTTACGTCATCATACCATCTTTACGCGGACGACCTACAGATTTATGCAGCGGCTAATATAGATGATCTTGCTTCAATGATTACTCAAATCAATTCTGATTTAGAGTCCATACGGGATTGGGCGTGCAAATTCGGTTTGAAGATTAATGCCCAGAAGTCGCAGGCAATTGTCATTGGTGGCCCTTACTATGTAGCTAAGCTCTCAGACATGGTGATACCTGACATTTTTTTTGATGGGACTAAAATCCCCTTTTCCTCTACTGTCCGAAATTTGGGTGTCATCATGGACCAGACGCTTTCCTGGGAACCCCACGTGGCTGAGGTGAGTAAAAAAATTTTTGGTTCCCTACACTCTCTTCGACGACTTCAGAATTTCCTCCCTCTTCGTACCAAATTGACTCTTGCCCGCTCTCTCTTGCTCCCTCTACTAGACTATGGTGACATTGCGTTCTTGGATCTTAATGAGGAATTGCTGAATAAACTTGAGCGCTTACAAAATGTCTGTATCAGGTATGTGTATGGCCTCCGTAAATACGACCACATTTCTAATTTTCGTAAGCAGCTCGGGTGGTTACCGATCCGCCAGCGCAGGGATGTGCATGTTCTGTCGTTGCTTTTCAACATACTCTTCAACCCCTGTTCCCCATCTTACCTAACCGAGAGATTTAACTATCTGGCTGAAGGAAGTGATCACCGCTTACGTTCTAGTGCTAATCTTACGCTTGCTATCCCTTCGAATAAGTCTCGAACGTACGCAAATTCATTCACAGTGCGCGCGGTGAAGTTGTGGAACGAGTTGCCCCTGTCGCTCAAACG
This sequence comes from Cydia strobilella, assembly GCF_947568885.1. Lineage (NCBI taxonomy): Eukaryota > Metazoa > Arthropoda > Insecta > Lepidoptera > Tortricidae > Cydia > Cydia strobilella. Next base: position 445,429 of record NC_086052.1, read on the forward strand.
GTCCCGGTCTGTAGCATCACTCAAAGTTAATCTGAAAAAGCTTTGGCTTTCCCACGAACTGTGATTTGGTTGAGTGCTAATATATATATATATATTATTTATATATTATATATATATATATATTTATTTAATATTTATTTAGTACTATATATTTATGTATGCTAGTACATATTTATTTTATTGCATAATGCAATTGATGTATTTTAGTTATTCGTAGACGTTAATATTGTAGTTTTCCTTCTTAAATATTATTGTACGTTCTGTAAGTTTGTCTATCTATCTAATTCGAATTTTCCACTCATTTACTCTAAGGTTAGCTGGAAGAAATCCCTTATAGGGATAAGCTCGCCTTTGTACCTAAATTTATATGAATTTCATGTTATCAATTTTTGTTTTGTACAATAAAGTGATTTACTACTACTACTACTACATCCCGACGTTTCGAACCCTTTACAGCGTTCGTGGTCAACGGGTGACTACGTAACGCATCAATGTCCGCACCAGTAATTTTAAAATCTTCATTTGTATCTTCATAAAAATTCATACATTTGGGTCTAAGGTCTAAAGGTCCCTCCACACTCATGCGCGAATCACGGTGCGAAGCCGCGAACGCCGCGATTAGCGCATGAGTGCAAGTGTTATTTTAAACGTCAAACTTCTATGAAATAATGACGTATAAATAACACTTGCACTGCGTAGTTATGCTATCAAAATCGTTAAAATCATTGCAGACTTTTCTTTGTCTAACTCTAAATAAATAATTTCAAATCTTGAAATTAATTTTGGAATCTAACGCATATTTATTTCTGCCCAGGCGCCGCTTCAGTAGTAAAAGCCCTCAGCGAATACTTGGACTCATTACTGGACAAAGCTATTTCGACCAACTTGCAAGCAATGATGCCTATGGACTCTCCACACTTAGCAAGATATCCGGACCTCTTCGCATTCTCCGTCATCATGTTGTTCTCAGGTGTGTTGAATACTCCTATTGTAACAAGGACTCGGTACTGGATAAAGCCATCTCCACCAACCTGCAGGCCTATGGACTGATGCCTATGGACTCTCCACACTTAGCAAGATATCCGGACCTCTTCGCGTTCTCCGTCATCATGTTGTTCTCAGGTGTGTTGAATACTCCTATTGTAACAAGGACTCGGTACTGGATAAAGCCATCTCCACCAACCTGCAGGCCTATGGACTGATGCCTATGGACTCTCCACACTTAGCAAGATATCCGGACCTCTTCGCATTCTCCGTCATCATGTTGTTCTCAGGTGTGTTGAATACTCCTATTGTAACAAGGACTCGGTACTGGATAAAGCCATCTCCACCAACCTGCAGGCCTATGGACTGATGCCTATGGACTCTCCACACTTAGCAAGATATCCGGACCTCTTCGCGTTCTCCGTCATCATGTTGTTCTCAGGTGTGTTGAATACTCCTATTGTAACAAGGACTCGGTACTGGATAAAGCCATCTCCACCAACCTGCAGGCCTATGGACTGATGCCTATGGACTCTCCACACTTAGCAAGATATCCGGACCTCTTCGCATTCTCCGTCATCATGTTGTTCTCAGGTGTGTTGAATACTCCTATTGTAACAAGGACTCGGTACTGGATAAAGCCATCTCCACCAACCTGCAGGCCTATGGACTGATGCCTATGGACTCTCCACACTTAGCAAGATATCCGGACCTCTTCGCGTTCTCCGTCATCATGTTGTTCTCAGGTGTGTTGAATACTCCTATTGTAACAAGGACTCGGTACTGGATAAAGCCATCTCCACCAACCTGCAGGCCTATGGACTGATGCCTATGGACTCTCCACACTTAGCAAGATATCCGGATTTGTTTTTTTTTTTTTTTTTTTTTTTTTTTTATACCACGTCGGTGGCAATCAAGCATACGGCCCGCCTGATGGTAAGCAGTTACCGTAGCCTATGAACGCCTGCAACACCAGAGATATTACACGCGCGTTGCCGACCCTTTAAAAACCTGTACACTCCTTTTTTGAAGAACCCCATACTGTAGCCCCTCGGGAAAACCTCGGCAGGGAGCTCATTCCACAGCCGAAGCGTACGCGGGAGGAAATTCCTCTTAAACCGCACAGTACGCGACCATTTAGGTGCTAGGGTGTGAGGTGTGTTTTGCCTTTTCTGTCATCATGGTCTTCTCAGGTATATTATGCTCAACTCACTGGTGGATAATAGTTATTTGTGCAACAAGAGAGGAAAGTTGGTTTTTCTTGCGAGTGTTTATTTTGAGTCCCGAGAAAGCGAAAGATTCTAAGGTAGAATCTTGAGCGTAGCGAGGGACTCAAAAACACGAGATGTAAAATAACTTTGCTCTCGTGTTGCACACATAATTTTTCACCTCAGTAGTGAGAACATATTAAAGGTTAAAATGTATTTCGAATTACACAGAATAAATAGAAAAAAAAGTATTATAATATGTACGATACGATAAGATACGATACGATACGATACGAGACGAGACGAGACGAGACGAAACGAGACTGGACCGGACCGGACCGGACCGGACCGGACCGGACCGGACCGTACCGTACCGTGCCGTACCGTACCGTACCGTACCGTACAATAAAAAAAATGTAATAAAAGTATGAAGTTCATCGCCTTCACTAAATTAAAAAGCTACATTGTTTCACTCCCTGGAGTGAGGAAAGTCGCACTTTCCCCACTCCAGGGAGTGACGAAAGTAGGCTTGTTCGAGCTGCTGAGGTGAAAAAGACTTTATCCAATGCATACATATATGTTTGCCAACCTGCAGGCAATGATGCCGATAGATTTTCTACATTTTGCGCGATATCCATTGTCAATGCCTCCCTAAATGGGAGAATAGTGCTACTATTTATATACATTGGATTAAGTTCTCAGTCAAGCTGTCCGTTTACATATTATGTATATGTAAACGGATCATATATTTAGATCTTGTTGCGAAAATGTTTGTTACTCATTTTGTCACTCAAGGCTCCTTATTATTACTTGTGGTCATCAATTGACTTGATATGAAGCAGAAAATCCATTAAAATTATTATGAATGTAGTTTGTTGAATATCTTAAAATATAACATTTCGCCTGGTCTTTTAAATTTAATTTTAACAGCCTAATGACTTGTCAATGTTGTATTTCGAGATTATGAATCACTGTACTGATATTGACTGTTATGACATAATTTACGAGTACTAGTCAATAAAATGGCCGCTATTAGAGCTCGTTGCCTCAATTGAAATGAACTCTACTGATTAACCGTTTTGGGGTCTTTGATTCGTGCAGATTTAACACACAGACTGGTTCTTTATTAATGCATTATTTACTGTACTTTACTTTTAAATTTAGCTTCATCAACAATTTAAGGATTTGTCAAAAAATGACATTGTCAAAAATCGTTTCCCATTAAATCTTAATGCATGTAGAAGAAGTTCTGCTTCTAAAGCCTTCTTCTATCTGTTGGTGTGAACCCCTAACTTGATGCGAAGAGGCATCCATTCAATTCTAAACTACGATAAAAAATACATTGATCTCAAGCTCCGTTCTTTACATTTCAATTGGCCAATTGGGTAACTTTATTTTATTCATTAATTTTCCGTCGATCATCAAATAAGATAAAGTTTACTGATTAGCTGTTTGTTTACAGTGGGTCTGGCATTTGGCGTAAAGGAGTCTACGAAGTTCAATAACTTCTGCACGGGTGTCAATCTGTGCGTCGTGCTGTTCGTCATTATCTCTGGCTCTTTCAAAGGTATACGTGCTTTTTTGGTAGATTGGTTTTGAAATTTATTTTGGTAAAAATTTCAGATACGCGGTAACGTCATTGGATACTCGTATTCGCTCCTTGCTTAACTGTGGCGCCAAAAAGTATGAATGTTTCGTCCCACAAAAGTTTCTATTTTCACCACGTCGCGACGATTTGGCGTTGCTTGTATTTCCCACACCACCAATTTCGCACATAGTTAATATTACGCGAAACTGCGTAGGGGGCGCCACTACCACAATCTGAGGGTCTATTGCGAAACAAGATAATCGAAATTTCGTTATCTAACTCGTCACTCTTGCATATTCGAGCGATAAAGAGGAAAATAGCGAAATTTCGGATTCGCGTTTCCCGGTAGGTCCTCTGTAAACAAACCGTCTTGATGCATCAATGTCATATTTTATTACCTCTGAAAACTTGTCAAAAACCTGTTAAAGGTACAGTATGTATAAGTTACTCTATGGTTTACTAAAAAGACTAGCGCTGCACGCTGGTGGTAGGTGGCAAAGTTAATTAATCACAGCATATTGCCCCTAGCTGACACCAAGAACTGGCGTATCCCTGAATCCGAGGTGCCTAAAGGAGGCAAAGACTTTGGAGCTGGTGGTTTCGCGCCGTACGGCGTCGCGGGCATCATCAAGGGGGCTGCTGTGTGCTTCTATGGCTTTATCGGTGAGTGCTAATATTAGTAACGTTGCTCTGTGAGCTGTACACCTCACGAACTCTCATGACTACACCATTTTGGAAAAATTCCAAAAACAAACCGTTAAATTTTTTATATATAATTATCGAACTTGCGTACAATATTTTTAAACTAGGATCGGTTGCGAAATTTCACCTGTGGAGGAGATCAGCCGAATATACGAAAGCAGTTTTTCCCAATGGAAACCTTCACTCGCTCGGCTAATAAACTGAAAAATTACAAATTACGATGTTCTTGATCGATTTCAAATGTTTTATTTTCTTCATACCCTTTGTCTTTTCATACTTTCCAGATCAGCGGTCGGCAACCTTTTAGCAGCCAAGGACCACATAGTAGTTAACGAAATTGACGCGTGCCGCACTTTGTTAATATTTATGACTTTAATAATTATTACATTACATCTTGACAATATTACATATAAAATAGCCAGGGAGGCTCGCGGGCCGCCTGTTGTCGACCACTGCTCTAGATAATCTAAACCTTTCCAACCTGCATAATAATATTAATAATGTATCACTTTTCCACCAGGTTTTGACTGCGTGGCGACAGCAGGCGAGGAAGCGAAACGACCACAAAAGACCATCCCATTTGCCGTTGTGGCGTCACTTCTTGTCGTATTTCTCGCTTACTGTGGAGTGTCTTCCGTGCTAACACTCATGTTGCCCTATTATATGCAGGTAGGTTGTCAAAATATAAACTAAACTTTGTTTTATTAGTGGCTTTTTTGGCCAAGCTGAAAAACGCTCTGCTCGCGCTTCGCGCTTGCTCGGTCAATAAGGCCAAGTTTAACTTTTATCGAAGCACAGTGAAATAAAAGTTTTGAGGGGCTTCTATTTTCGCCCGTTAGTAACGAACCTTTCTACTTATAAAATAGTATTTTATACAATCGTGATATAATAGAGAGCTTTTCAGTTGAGTACCGTGTTTAAGCAACGAAGCTTGCTGAGTTGCTTAAGTTAAGGTACGAGATTGAAAAGCTTGATTATATCACTATTGTATACAATACTTTTTCTACGAGACAAAAAAATAATACTTTCAACTAGTATAATCATATAGGTAAACAAACCAAAAGTATACAGCTAAGATACGCGAGCTGCCGCAGCCCGCGATACCTTCATACTCGTACGCGCCCCGGCCGCCGGGCCTAGCGCCCCCGGCGGGTTGGTCAACGACACCTCCTCGTAACTCATGAGGCCCTGGTACCTGCTCAAGTTAAATTCAATTTTAAGACAGTTTTTTTCTCGATGTTGGCCACCGTAGCGTATGGAGACTAACAAGCAACGCTAAGCGGTTTTCGTAGGATATGGATGTTGCTATATGAAGGGTGTCACATGCGCGTTTCTGACTTATGAAGCATTTGTTTCTACTACAACATAAAATAAAATGTTTTTGTTGGCCAACCAATCACAAAGCAGATGCGATGCAGCAGCTAATTTGCCTTGAATCGAGTCTCCTTAAACAATAAATATTTTATCGAAATGTATGAAGTTCTATTTTCAAAATTTTTATAATTGACTAAACCGTATCGATAAAATTCTTATGCTTGACTCGGAAGTGCCATAGACTATCCAACGTTGAAAAGAGTAAGGTTGTAGTGTTGCATATGAAGTTGTAATACACAGATTATACTCGACGAGTAGAAAAAAAAGTTAACGCTATCTCTACTGAGCTCGTTCACTTACCTGAGTAACTTATACTAGAGCGGTACTGTCATAGTAAATTTTTTAACCCCACTAAATTCACTGCCATCTGTCGACACACTTTAAAACTAAAAATGAAGATTTATAAAAATACGATAAAATGTATTTAAATATAGATAATGATTAATTTTTAACAAGCAAAAACGTCTGCGATCGATGCTATTAAGCTTAGAATAAATTTAAAAGTGGAAAAATTACTGCCTTGGGTGAGACTTGAACTCACGGCCTCTGGATACTCTGGATGTTTATAGATAATGTTTTTTTTTTATTGGCATTAATTATTTTTATGATTTTGACCCATGTTCTTTCACTGATATGCGTTAAAATTGTTAAATAACAAACGAAACCGTCAACGCCATCTATACGACAGTGGGCCAAAACTAGTAGCGCCCTCTGAACGAGAATCAAATTTTCTTGATTTTCGAGGCACGTTTTTTCCTTAGACTGTATCCATCTATTACGGAGTTATATCTATCTTTGCCTGTACTAACAATGGCATTCTGTTAAACAAAAGCCATTATTTCTTTTGTGTGAGCGCGTGGCCTTTGTGCCTGAGGCTCACACACAATTGGCCACGCGCGCAGGCACAAAGGCCACGCGTTCACCCAAAAGAAATAATGGCTTTTGTTTAACAGAATGCCATTGTTAGTACAGGTAAGTGAACGAGCTCAGTAGAGATAGCGTTAACTAGCTTATATAAGTAGCTCACGCTCCAACCTATTTTCAATTCTTCTCCTTCTTAACTCCCTCCCCCCTTGTCGGGGGCTTCGCCAAAGGACAAAACTAGGTCAAGTGATTTCAGAACAAACGACGAAAGAGACTATGTTTTCAGGACGAAAAAGCGCCTTTCCCGTTCGTGTACGACCATCTGGGCTGGCCGTGGGCCAAGTACGCCGTCAGCGTCGGCGCCATCTGCGCGCTCTGCTCCAGGTGACCTTCACACATTTACCTTACAATTGGCTAGATGACAAATTTTCATTAATGGTATCAATCGATCAGGTTTATTTTTAGGATCAAATGTCTATATGGGACCCATTGCATTAAAGCAATACAAAAGTCAGAAATAATAGTCAAAAGCCGTACAGTCGCGAAACGCTTCTAACAAAACGATAAGTGAACGTGACGTCAAAGTCACTGAGAGCCCATTTTGAATAACAAAACAAGAAAATTACGTTTTTGTCTATTGCGTTTATGTATATAGTTGCCGTACAATATTTTTTTGGATAAAATGTAAGGAATCGAATGGTGCCCTTACTTTTTTCCTTTTTGGAAGTTAAAAAAAAATCGGCCAAGTGCGAATCGGACTCGCGCACGAAGGGTTCCGTACCATTACGGAAAAAAACAGCAGAAAAATCACGTTTGTTGTATGGGAGCCCCATTTAAATATTTATATTATTCTGTTTTTAGTATTTGTTGTTATAGCGGCAACAGAAATATCATCATCTGTGAAAATTTTAACTGTCTAGCTATCACGGTTCATGACATACAGCCTGGTGACATACAGACAGACGGATAGACGGACGGACAGACGGACAGCGGAGTCTAACCGGAAATCGGACCCTAAAAATTACATACATTTTGAAATTTTCTATTCCTGTATTTTTGTATTACTTCCATGTATTATTTTAATATCTACATTATTGTAATAAATTGCTCATTTGCTATCTATGTTACTAGATTTTGTTATAAAATTCAACATGTGTCAATCCCTATTCCTATATCTTATTACGAAGACAGGGCCCAGTGACGGTCAAACATTTCTCAAAGACTTGTTAGAATCCAAAAAACCTTAGGGCCACTTGCAACATTTACTAACCCGGGGATAACCGGTTAAACCTGGAGTTACCATGGTTAACAGTACAATTTGACACTGTGTTAACGGTTTAACCGGTTAACCCCGGGTTAGTGGGATAGTGCAAGTGGCGCTTATAGATATAAAATATTTTAGTGTGAAATTTCACATGATCTTTCAACGGAAATTATTAGCTTCTGGTTAAGGAAACACCGAAAAAGTTCTGAAATTGAAACTGTTTTGTGGAAAGTTTGGAAATGGGCCTTTTGACAGAAAATATCAATATGAATTATTTGAATACAGAACTTTCTTGTCTTGTTCCAGTTTACTAGGCGCAGTGTTTCCTCTACCCCGGATCATCTACGCGATGTCTTCTGACGGTCTGCTGTACCGCTTCATGGGCCGCGTCAGCGAGCGGTTCCAGACCCCACTAGTGGGCACTATGATCGCTGGACTGTTCACAGGTAGTCATTTCCTTCTGACGGTCTGCTGTACCGCTTCATGGGCCGCGTCAGCGAGCGGTTCCAGACCCCACTAGTGGGCACTATGATCGCTGGACTGTTCACAGGTAGTCATTTCCTTCTGACGGTCTGCTGTACCGCTTCATGGGCCGCGTCAGCGAGCGGTTCCAGACCCCACTAGTGGGCACTATGATCGCTGGACTGTTCACAGGTAGTCATTTCCTTCTGACGGTCTGCTGTACCGCTTCATGGGCCGCGTCAGCGAGCGGTTCCAGACCCCACTAGTGGGCACTATGATCGCTGGACTGTTCACAGGTAGTCATTTCCTTCTGACGGTCTGCTGTACCGCTTCATGGGCCGCGTCAGCGAGCGGTTCCAGACCCCACTAGTGGGCACTATGATCGCTGGACTGTTCACAGGTAGTCATTTCCTTCTGACGGTCTGCTGTACCGCTTCATGGGCCGCGTCAGCGAGCGGTTCCAGACCCCACTAGTGGGCACTATGATCGCTGGACTGTTCACAGGTAGTCATTTCCTTCTGACGGTCTGCTGTACCGCTTCATGGGCCGCGTCAGCGAGCGGTTCCAGACCCCACTAGTGGGCACTATGATCGCTGGACTGTTCACAGGTAGTCATTTCCTTCTGACGGTCTGCTGTACCGCTTCATGGGCCGCGTCAGCGAGCGGTTCCAGACCCCACTAGTGGGCACTATGATCGCTGGACTGTTCACAGGTAGTCATTTCCTTCTGACGGTCTGCTGTACCGCTTCATGGGCCGCGTCAGCGAGCGGTTCCAGACCCCACTAGTGGGCACTATGATCGCTGGACTGTTCACAGGTAGTCATTTCCTTCTGACGGTCTGCTGTACCGCTTCATGGGCCGCGTCAGCGAGCGGTTCCAGACCCCACTAGTGGGCACTATGATCGCTGGACTGTTCACAGGTAGTCATTTCCTTCTGACGGTCTGCTGTACCGCTTCATGGGCCGCGTCAGAGAGCGGTTCCAGACCCCACTAGTGGGCACTATGATCGCTGGACTGTTCACAGGTAGTCATTTCCTTCTGACGGTCTGCTGTACCGCTTCATGGGCCGCGTCAGCGAGCGGTTCCAGACCCCACTAGTGGGCACTATGATCGCTGGACTGTTCACAGGTAGTCATTTCCTTCTGACGGTCTGCTGTACCGCTTCATGGGCCGCCTCAGAGAGCGGTTCCAGACCCCACTAGTGGGCACTATGATCGCTGGACTGTTCACAGGTAGTCATTTCCTTCTGACGGTCTGCTGTACCGCTTCATGGGCCGCGTCAGCGAGCTGTTCCTGACCACACTAGTGGGCACTATGATCGCTGGACTGTTCACAGGTAGTCATTTCCTTCTGACGGTCTGCTGTACCGCTTCATGGGCCGCGTCAGCGAGCGGTTCCAGACCCCACTAGTGGGCACTATGATCGCTGGACTGTTCACAGATACCTACATACATTCCAAGCTGGCAGTGGGTCCGAAACGAATTTATACACAATAGCGAACTCCCGAATGGAATTTCCTCATTAACTGAATCTCAGCATTGCCATCACGTAAAATCTGTCAGATTTACCTTGACTATAAATAATAGTACACTACTATAGAGGCCGGGAAACGAAGGGTTGCAGGGCAAGTAGATATAGACGGCCGAGCGTAGCGAGGCCTTATAGGGATACGCGGCCGGCAACCCCGTTTCTCGTCCGAGATTTGTATAGTGCTTTTCTCCAACTTGCAATGAAATATCCATAGGCTGCGGCTGCTGTTCAAAACAAAAGAAGGTTGCTTTACAGGCCTAGGTGTGTAAGGCTGTATGATAAGATTTTCCTTCACTCATCGCACCGGATACGTAAATTTTCGTATTTAATTTGAAGTAAGTTATGTCAACATTTCACTGCAAGTTTGAGGAAATAAATAATTACTTCTTCTATAGGCATCAAGTTCTGAATTTGAAGCCCTTATCCGGTCAGCTGACGTGTTCTCACACGAATTATAATTTGCAGGGACATTGGCTATGATCTTCGAGTTGGAACAGCTGATCCACATGATGTCCATTGGGACTTTACTGGCATACTCCATGGTTGCCTCCTGTGTGCTGTTGCTCAGGTAAATAAGACACGAAGTTAGAAGTGGAAACAACTCGTCAAGTGATTATTTTGTGCCCACATTGGGTACGGTGACAACAGTAACTGTCATCTCAATACAATTTTGCGTTTTAAAGTTTATAAATTGTATGGAGGAGATAGTTGTCACCGTACCCACTTTATGTGAAAAATATCATAGTCTATAGTTTATTTTCACTGTATGCTAATGTCATAATAGTTTCTATAGGGTTCTGTACCCAAAGGGTAAAAACGGGACCCTGTCCGTCTGTCTGTCTGTCACCAGGCTGTATCTCATGAACCGCTATAGCTAGAGAGTTGAAATTTTCACAGATGATGTATTTCGGTTGCCCCTATAACAACAAATACTAAAAAGTACAGAATCCACGGTGGGCGAGTACGACTCGCACATGTCCAGTTTTTTTAATATGAATTCCTATAATGTGATAAGGCTTTGCAATATTGATAAAAGTATGAACAAGTACATTTTGAGAATTTTTTTAGTCTCTAACAGGGATGTTGCGAATATTCGCATCCGCAACCGCGGAAAATCCGCATTATTTTAAACATCCGCATCCGTATCCGCATCCGCATAAAATCGAGGCGGAGCTTAATGCGGATGCGGATGTGGAACAGATAGGTACAGGAACGTCTTAGCGGCGGCGTAAGTGCTAGTTAATTTTGTCATTAGCCAATAGGAATCTCGTTTCGTTTTTGTGATTCGTCGATCGAGCTTATGAAGTTATGACGGACAGCGACAAGACGTAATTTGTTTTTTTTTGGACTTTAGTATACTAATGCGATTGTGGGGCACCTATATTCTTTGTCAAACACTAAGTTTCGTTTTTTTTAAATAAAAATTACTAAAGTGTAAATATTTGACGCTTTTTATGTGCCTAATCTCGACATCCGCATCCGCGGATGTGAGCCTTTAAAAATCCGCATCCGCGTCCGCGAATGTCAAAAAATCGGCATCCGCAACATCCCTGGTCTCTAAGCTTTGGCATCCGCTGAAACAAGAAATACTCTAATTTTATACTACCTACTTTGTTAAACTCAAACATATGAAAACTGAAACAGAGAAAGCTCGCATCACCTTTGAGCTTTTCCCGTCTACCTTCATTGTAGTTAAACCATGACTATTTTATAGGTATGAGCGCAGCGTGTCCGCCCATAAGGCTGCGGAACCACTGAACCTCACCATCCGCTCCGCTCTTCGACAATTGGTGAACGCGGACAGTCACGCCACACCCACAAGGCTCAGCGCTCTCACTGTCAGCGTCTTGGTTACTCTCTATGGTAAGATACTGAACATACGGCTGTGGAGCCACTATACTTGTCAATCCGCTCCGCTCTTCGACAATTGGTGAACGCGGACAGTCACGCCACACCCACAAGGCTCAGCGCTCTCACTGTCAGCGTCTTGGTTACTCTCTATGGTAAGATACTGAACATACGGCTGTGGAGCCACTATACTTGTCAATCCGCTCCGCTCTTCGGCAACTAGTAGCTGAGTAGCGGTCACGACGGGCGGGCGTCACGTAAATAATACGTGAGTGAAACCGCTAAGTTATCTTCTTCTTCTTCCTACCCTTATCCCACGTTATGTGGGGTCGGCACAACATGTTTTTCTCTTCCATTCTCCTCTATCTTTCGTCACCTCAGCACTCACTCCTTTCTTTCTCATATCCTCTTTTACACAATCCATCCATCGCTTTTTGGGTCTACCATACGCTCTCCGTCCATCAACATTCATCCCTAACATTCTTTTGTCTATATGGCATTCATCCCTCCTCATCACATGCCCATACCACGCTAACCTACTACTTCTTATCTTCTCCGTTACTGGTGCTACTTTCAAACTTCCCCTAATATACTCATTCTTAATCCGATCCTTCCTCGTCACTCCACACATCCATCTCAACATTCTCATTTCCGCTGCGTGCACTCTTCTTTCATCCGTCACTTTCGTCGCCCAGCATTCTGATCCATACATTACAACAGGTCGCTAAGTTATCTAAGTTTGTAAATTTTATGTTCAATGTTTCATTTGTCCGAACGCGTTTTTTTAATTTTGAAAAATGCATCCTGTAGATATCATTAGGTTAGGTTAGATTGGTGACCTTTCTGAAAAGGTTTTTGGAAAAAATGCGTTCGTTCAGATGAAAATATGGCAAATGAAATGACACATCGGACAAAAATGTTTTAAGAACGATGAATACTATTAAAATATGTTAAAAAACCATACAAATATTAATTAAATATTAATTTGACAAATCTTAATATTGTCTTCGGTTACCGCGATAGTTACTCATGAAATAATAGCTATTTATCCAACAAGTGCGGAAATCATCTTTACGCACGTGTATCATACATTTTAGTATGCATTGTGCGAGTAAATAAAAAAACATATCATGGCAAATAAGTTTAATTATTAAAAAATTGAAAACATAAAGCACTAGTGCGGAAAAGTGCTCTTTTCCGCATGATATGGCTCCGTAGGAATCGCACTTTTCGAGCACATGCATAGTAAAACTATGAAAACGGATCGTATCGGATGGAACGGACGGAACGAGTTATATATATGTTTACTTGAAAATAGTTGTAATGTATAACTAACCTTATGAACCGATTTTGCATGTACAACCAGCCTTAAGGGGCCCACTGACTATCAGTCCGCCGGACGATATCGGCCTGTCAGTTGTTTGGAACTGTCAAATTTTTGTTCTAACTGACAGGCCGATATCGTCCGGCGGACCCCTTTAAAGTTGATAGTCTATGATGGTTCATTATTTTTTGTACGTAGGTATTTTTGCACTTTGTAGTTTTCCCTCAGTCACCCGTTGACCACGAACGCTGTAAAGGGTGTATTATACATTCAATATACGCGATATAATCCGTTTTCATAGTTTTATTTGATAAATCTTCCTCAGGTGTCTGGTGCTTCATAATGATGTCGTGTGTGAACCACTACGGCACTCGACTATGGTCCTCGCCGGGTGCGTTGGCCATGTTCAGCATCGGGACCATACTAGTGCTGTCCACTCTCTTCGCTATATCGCGCCAACCCGTTTCTGAAAAGAAACTCGCTTTCTCTGTAAGTATAAAAAACCGGCCATGTGCGAGTCGGACTCGCGCACCGAGGGTTCCGTACTTTTTAGTATTTGTTTTAGCGGCAACAGGAATACATCATGTGTGAAAATTTCAACTGTCTAGCTATCACGGTTCCTGAGATACAGCCTGGTGACAGACAGACGGACAGCGGAGCCTTAGTAATAGGGTCCCGTTTTTATCCTTTGGGTACGGAACCCTAAAAATGATTGTTTAACACTTTAAAATCTCGCGTTTTGTACACATAATTAATGTCATTACCAGGTCTAAAGCGATTAAATTTTATTATTTTACCTTTTTTCCGCTGCTGTGGGCGGAAAAAAGGTAAAATAATGAAAAATCGCGTTAAACCCGGTAATAAAATTAATTAATAATTATTAAACTTTATAGGGAAAATAGATCTACTCTCAAAGTAAGCTTAATAACACTTGTGTTGCAATAGATAAAAGAGTTTCAGAGAAGAAACTTGTTGAAGTATGTGTGTTTGTGTGTCTTGATGTTGTGTTGTTATATGTGGTATTTTCTATAAAAAGGGACCTTATTGTCGATGGCGCTTACGCCATTATAAACGATGCTCCGATATAAATACAATGCCGCGCGACGTAAGCGCCATCGACAATAAGGCCCTTTTCATAGAAAATGCCCCATATATTGTTTTATTTCTTGTCTCATCATGGCATTATCTATGAAGATCGCATTCAGGTTATTTTTAACCGACTTCAATTTCATAGAAGGAGGAGGTTCTGTATTCGGTTGTGGCTATTTTTTTTTTTTTATGTATGTTCACCGATTATTCCGAGACCCGTGGTTCGATTTGAGTCATTTTTTTTTTCGAGTTGTTATAGATGGTCGCAACGAGATAAAAAGGGATGTCGCTGGTAATGGTTACATTGTCTCCTTCAGTCAGCTTTAGCTGAGATAAGGGAATACTTTTTTTTTTTTTTCAATTTATTGAATAAGGAAGCAAATTACAGTTTTTTAGATCATTACAAGACCCATCGTAGGCAAAACCTTATGGAGGTGTGGTGACTACAACTCCACACTACCAACTTCTCCAGCGGGCCCGAAGTCAGGCGACGGCGAGAGCGGCCGGCAGCCTGGCGGTCCCTGGCTGTGACGTCACGCCCCCACCGCGGCGCGGCCGCCCGGAGCTCAGTGCGTCGCCTGCGCTTGAACAGAGGCTCCCAGAGATTCGCACTAAACGCACGCCGCTTTTCTCCGCGTTATCGCTAGCCTCTGCTTGCGCGCGTTACGCTAACAACAACTATAATAATTGTACATAGCTTCTTTCTGTCGCCTAAACTTCTTCCGCTCTTTGCACGCGTTTGTAAACTACGTTTCTTAATTATTATAAACTTTATATGGATCTCCGAGTTTGATTTCTACACCGCTGAATAGGAATCCATATTGGTGACCGCGCGACGTTTTAATACGCGATGTCGGACACGGAGCGCGAGAAGACAGAGGAGCCAGCGGGCGGGGCAAAGGTTAAACCGCCGGGCAAGAAGGTAAACGTGGCCGCGGCTCCCTCGTCGGATAATGACGTCGCGGAACCTTTAGTGTACGGCGCAGTGAATCGAGTTGCTGTTCGTTTGCCCCCGTTCTGGCCAGATGACCCAGAAATTTGGTTCGCCCAGGTGGAGGCGCAGTTTGAAGTTACGCGTACGAAGACCGACTCCACTAAGTTCTACACCGTGGTCCAACAGCTAGATCAGAACGCTGCCAGGGAAGTACGCGACATCATTACAAATCCACCCGAGAAAGACAGGTATGAAAAATTAAAATACGAATTGGTGCGGCGGCTATCGATGTCACGTGACGAGCGCTTACGGAAACTTCTAGTAAAGGAGGAGCTAGGCGATCTAAAACCGTCCCAGTTTCTGCGTAAATTACAATCGCTAGCGGGACCAGGAGTGAGTGACGAATTTTTAAGATCGCTATGGTCGAGCCGTTTGCCCATTAATGTGCAGCAAATCATCGCTTCGCAAAATGTAAGCCTCAGTGACTTAGCAGATTTAGCTGATAAAATAACGGAGATTTCACCGCCTAATAATATGCTCCAAATAGCTAGCACCAGCTCAGCGACCGTTCCGTTGTCATTTGAGGGTATGCTTTCAAAAATGGAAGAGATGATCACGAGCCGTATTAAATCTGAAATTACCCAACAGATATCTCAGCTGAACATTCGAGAACGACGGAGCCGCAGCCGCACGCCACAGACACGTGGCAATCGCCTAGCCCGGTCTAGAAGCAGGGGTCGTCAACATTCGCAGAGCCGTACTCCAGGTATTTGTTGGTACCATAATTTATTTGGTGATGACGCCGAGAAATGCACAATCCCGTGTAGTTATAAATCTTCGGGAAACTTGAACGACAGTCAGTAGAGGCGGCAAATGACTGTCTTAAATCTACCAGCCGCTTATTTGTCACAGATAAGAATACAAAGGTGCAATTCTTAATAGATACTGGCTCAGATCTTTGCGTTTTGCCACGTAGGTTCGCCCGGGACAACAGAAGACCAACTGGTTACAGCCTGACTGCTGCAAATAGCACAGTTATCAAAACTTATGGGACACTTAAGCTGCATCCAGAGTTAGGCCTGCGACGCGACTTCGCCTGGAATTTCGTAGTGGCTGACGTAGATAGGCCGATCATTGGCGCTGATTTTCTTTCATTTTACGGGCTGCTTGTTGATTGCAGAAACAGACGCTTGTTGGACAGCTTGACCTTATTGTCAACCACCGGCGTAGTCAAGACCTGCCAGCCGCCGAGCATCAAAGCTATTTCGGGTAACACAGAGTACCACAAACTTCTGGCGCAGTACCCGGACCTCATCAAGCCATCCGGCATCATGAGAGAGGTAAAGCATTCGACTGTCCATTATATACGCACTACAGCTGGACCACCCGTCTTCTGCAGACCTCGACGATTAGCACCCGACCGTTTGAAGGTGGCAAAAGATCAATTTGACGAGATGCTTCGAGACGGAACAGCAAGGCGCTCAGATTCTCCTTGGGCATCTGCATTACACCTGGCACCGAAGAAAGGGGACTCCTGGAGGCCGTGCGGCGACTACCGTGCTCTAAACGCACGCACGGTACCTGACAGGTACCCTATCAGACATATAGAAGACTTCTCGCTCAGACTAGCCGGTTGTAAAATATTTTCGACACTGGATCTGGTGAAGGCTTACAACCAAATCCCAGTGTATCCTGAAGATATTCCCAAATCCGCCATTACGACGCCATTCGGTTTGTTCGAATTTCCGTACATGTCATTTGGGCTCAGGAATGCGGCTCAATCATTCCAACGCTTCATGGATGAAGTTCTACGGGGCCTAGATTTCTGTTTTTCCTATATCGACGATATTTTGATTTTTTCCCAGACCCACGAGCAGCACCTAGAGCATCTGAAGCAGTTGTTTCAGCGCCTGAGCGAGTATGGCATTCTATTGAACGAGTCCAAATGCAGTTTTGGTGTAAGCGAAGTCACTTTTCTGGGGTACTGCATATCAGCAGAAGGCGCACGTCCGCCGGAATCGAAGGTCACAGCCATCCAGCAGTTCACGGCACCTGAAACAGCAAAAGGTTTGAGAAGATTTCTTGGAATGCTCAATTTTTATAGGCGTTTCTTACCCAAGGCTGCAGAAGAACAGGCAGTTCTACACGGCATGTTGGCTGGTTCTCACGTCAAGGACTCTAAGGTCCTGACCTGGACCCCACAGCTTCTGAACGCCTTTGAAAGATGTAAGTCCAGTTTATCAAAAGCTACTTTACTGTCTCATCCTGTCCAAGACGCTCCGCTAGCTCTAGTCACAGATGCTTCCAATACAGCCATAGGGTCGGTAATTGAGCAGCAAATAGCTGGACAGTCGCAACCTCTGGCGTTCTTTTCAAAGAAATTGAACAATGCACAGAAACAGTACAGCGCTTACGACCGTGAACTGTTGGCGATTTATGAGAGCATAAAGCATTTCCGCCACATGATCGAGGGACGGCATTTCGTAATCTATACGGACCACAAACCGATTACGTTTGCATTCACACAAAAGGACCGTACCTGTTCTCCTCGTCAGTTCAACTACCTCGACCTAATTTCTCAATTTACAACAGACATTCGGCATATTTCAGGAAAGGATAATCTGACTGCCGATGCCCTCTCTAGGATAGAAGCCATTTCAACACCTGTCGACCTGGAGGAATTAGCACGCCGGCAGCAGAACGATGCCGAGTTGCAGAACCTTATGTCGAGCGGTTCCTCACTACAGCTAAAACGTGTACCAATACAAGGTATGAATGTTTCCATAACTTGCGATGTCTCTCAGTCGAAGCCACGACCGTTCATCACAAAGGAACTACGCCACCAAGTGTTCCAGTCTGTCCACGGAATGAGTCATCCAGGCGCGAGAACTACGACCAAACTGGTAACAGACAGATTCGTTTGGCCCTCCGTGCGCAAGGACTTGCGAACCTGGGTCCAGAGCTGTGAATCATGCCAACGCGCGAAAGTCCAGAGACACACTTCTGCACCCCTGGGAAATTTCGAACTGACAGGAACCAGGTTTTCTCATGTTCACATAGACCTCGTGGGACCCCTGCCATCTTCGTGCGACTACCGATATTGTTTAACCGCTATAGACCGATTTACACGCTGGCCGGAAGTCGTACCGCTGCAAAACATCAGCGCTGAGACGGTAGCTAAGGCATTTTGTAATACATGGATTTCAAGGTTTGGTTGTCCACAGATCGTGACCACTGACCAAGGTCGGCAGTTCGAATCCCATCTATTTAAAGAACTCTCCAAGCTGTGTGGTATTCAACTCCAACGCACCACAGCGTACCATCCTGCTGCGAATGGAATGTGCGAGAGGCTGCACCGTACTTTAAAGGCCGCTATAATGGCCCACAATGAGATACGATGGACAGACGTCCTACCCATCGTGCTCTTGGGCCTACGAACGGCGTGGAAGGAAGACTTACACTGTTCAGCGGCAGAAATGGTCTATGGTGAGCCTCTGAGGATACCTGGTGAGTTTTTACAACCACATTCTGCAAATAAGGTCCAGCCAGTAGATTTCGTTTCCCAGCTGAGGCAGCACATAGCTAAAATCAGACCTGCTCCTGTTTCAAGGCACGGTACGAAGTCAGTTTTTGTTCATAAAGACCTCAAAACCTCTAGCCATGTATTTTTAAGAAAAGACCATCTCAGAGGGTCCTTGGAAGCTCCGTACACAGGTCCACTGAAAGTCTTGAAGCGAACCGATAAAACTCTTACTCTAGACCTACAAAGAGGACCAGTGACAGTTTCGATCGACAGAGTCAAACCAGCTTATGTGTTGACAGACGACAACTCACCTCAATCCCAAGTTAACGTCTGCCCGTCTCAACCCGTCAGGACAACACGCTCGGGCAGAAAAGTAACTTTTCCTGATTTTTATGTCGCAGGGCCATAAATCTCCAAGGGGGGTGGTGTGGTGACTACAACTCCACACTACCAACTTCTCCAGCGGGCCCGAAGTCAGGCGACGGCGAGAGCGGCCGGCAGCCTGGCGGTCCCTGGCTGTGACGTCACGCCCCCACCGCGGCGCGGCCGCCCGGAGCTCAGTGCGTCGCCTGCGCTTGAACAGAGGCTCCCAGAGATTCGCACTAAACGCACGCCGCTTTTCTCCGCGTTATCGCTAGCCTCTGCTTGCGCGCGTTACGCTAACAACAACTATAATAATTGTACATAGCTTCTTTCTGTCGCCTAAACTTCTTCCGCTCTTTGCACGCGTTTGTAAACTACGTTTCTTAATTATTATAAACTTTATATGGATCTCCGAGTTTGATTTCTACACCGCTGAATAGGAATCCATAGAGGTTTGTGTGCCGATGGGGAGTTCGAGAATAACATAAAGAAAAACAATATTATATCTTATATCTTATCATATATCCTATATCATCATAAATATGATTCTTAGTATACATAGCTTGTGTCGTTAGTTTTTAATAAGTGCATTTTAACGACTTTTTTATATGTTTACCATTTAAATATTTAGTACAAACAACTTCTGGCAGATCATTCAATATTTTAGGTAATATATATGTGTACAGCCTAGTTCCATATATGTTGTTATATTTGGGTATACAATATTTGTTTTGGTTCTGTAGACTTCTTAGTTTTGTATATCTATCTTGGTGTAATTAATTAATCAATGCCGAAAAGCATATTGGTGTAGGCATTCATTTAAATGTGACCCATGTTGTCATCTTAGCGGGTGTAGTGACTGCCTTAAGGCCGTTCCATCGGTTTGCCGCTGTCACTGTCACATTTCGCAAGAAAGAACGGGAAAGATCATGCGCGCCAAGTGTCAATTTTGATCGAATTTTGTCGATTTTTATTTATTTTAAAAACGTTACTTTACAATATCGAAATTCGAAAGCTATGAATTTACTATTTAAGTTAGGATTGTTTTTTCTTCTTTTTTTTGTTTGTAGTATCACATAATAAATAACCGAGTAAAGTTTGATTAAAAGTCCGAGTTAGAGGTTACTTTGGGAATTAATTATATCGAGCCAAGTGTCATAATTTGTGTATCGGAAACTATGTTATTAAAGATAATACAGTCAAGAACAATGAGTGCAATATTTGCATTATTTATTTTTATATTATTTTGACCCATATTCTTTCACTGATATGCGTTAAAAATTGTTAAATAACAAACGAAACCGTCAACGCCATCTATATGAGAACAGGCCAAAGGTAGTGGCGCCATCTGATCGAGAATCAAATTTTCTTGATTTTCGAAGCACGGTTTTTACTTAGACTAGCTGTATCCATTTATTACGGAGTTATATCTATCTCTGGATATTGTTAATATAGAATGATATATCATAAGCTGCCCTAAGTATAGTAACATCATGAAACAATACAAATTCCTCAGGTGCCGCTGGTTCCTTGGTTGCCAGGACTTAGCATCCTCATCAACGTTTACTTGATGCTGAACCTGGACTACATGACGTGGCTACGTTTTGCTGTGTGGATCGCTGCTGGTAAGTGGAAAATATTTCTAGGTCCCGGAAAATTACAACTATCAGGCTGCTTCCCAGTTTTCCGTTATCTTGGTAGTACTAAAAGAAGTAAGTTGGTAAAGATCGGAATGGCGTTCTAGTGTTCATAGGAATGTAAACAAACTTCTACATCACAAAATTGACTCGCCAGGCCTACTATCCCTAGTTACGTTCAATACTCCTCGATTTAGATCCCGTGCTCCTAAGACTTTCGCCCTTCAGGTCTACAGAAATAATACCTCTTTTTACAATCCAATCGTCAGAATGTGTCGCCAGTATAATGAATTGGTATTTAAACACAAAGATATTGACATTTTCGACTCACGGCAGGCAGTATTTAGGAGGCAGGTTCTTAGGGTTCTCGGCCATCATCACACTTCTCAATAATAGTACGCAATTTGACATGTAATTATTAAGTATTTGCGAAATGTTGTAATTTGTAATTTAGTATAATTTTGAGTAGTTTTAGGATACTTTTTTATAGTTTTAGGATAGTTTTTGCTCCTTATATTTCTTTCTTGCTGTGCATGCTTGCTTTGGATGACATTCTTATGCAATACCTACCACTCATGTACTCTTTGTAACTATGTGGAAATTTGAGCAGCAGCGAGCAGTACTATTTTTAAGCAACTTACACTATGACGCATGACGCGTGTACGGACGTGCCGTTCACACATAGAAACGCGAGTGATTTCTGATGTATAGCGTGTCCGCCCTGTGCCATATTCATGCACGGATCGAATACTGAACGGTAATAATTTTCAGGTCTTATAATCTACGTCACGTACGGCGCGTGGCACAGCTCGGAGCGCAGACGAAGCCCCGACGTGCAGATGTCGGTGTTGCACAACGACAGCCACACCGCCTTGTTGGCCCACAACGCACTCGGCTGACCGGAGACAATCGCTACTATCGCTAGTCCTACCGGTACCGTGGTATCATTTATATCCAGTATCTAACAACATAACCTACAGCTCTGAACGTAAACGTAACCCTGACGTACAATTGTCAGTGTTACATAACGACAGCCACACCGCCTTGTTGGCCCACAACGCTCTCGGCTGACCGGAGACCATCGCTACTATCGCTAGTCCTACCGGTACCGTGGTATCATTTATATCCAGTATCTAACCACATAACCTACAGCTCTGAACGTAAACGTAACCCTGACGTACAATTGTCAGTGTTACATAACGACAGCCACACCGCCTTGTTGGCCCACAACGCTCTCGGCTGACCGGAGACCATCGCTACTATCGCTAGTCCTACCGGTACCGTGGTATCATTTATATCCAGTATCTAACCGCATAACCTACAGCTCTGAACGTAAACGTAACCCTGACGTACAATTGTCAGTGTTACATAACGACAGCCACACCGCCTTGTTGGCCCACAACGCTCTCGGCTGACCGGAGACCATCGCTACTATCGCTAGTCCTACCGGTACCGTGGTATCATTTATATCCAGTATCTAACCGCATAACCTACAGCCCTGAACGTAAACGTAACCCTGACGTACAATTGTCAGTGTTACATAACGACAGCCACACCGCCTTGTTGGCCCACAACACTCTCAGCTGACCGGAGACCATCGCTACTATCGCTAGTCCTACCGGTACCGTGGTATCATTTATATCCAGTATCTAACAACATAACCTACAGCTCTGAACGTAAACGTAACCCTGACGTACAATTGTCAGTGTTACATAACGACTAACGACAGCCACACCGCCTTGTTGGCCCACAACGCACTCGGCTGACCGGAGACCATCGCTACTATCGCTAGTCCTACCGGTACCGTGGTGTCATTTATATCCAGTATCTAACAACATAACCTACAGCTCTGAACGTAAACGTAACCCTGACGTACAATTGTCAGTGTTACATAACGACAGCCACACCGCCTTGTTGGCGCACAACGCACTCGGCTGACCGGAGACCATCGCTACTATCGCTAGTCCTACCGGTACCGTGGTATCATTTATATCCAGTATCTAACAACATAATCTACAGCTCTGAACGTAAACGTAACCCTGACGTACAATTGTCAGTGTTACATAACGACAGCCACACCGCCTTGTTGGCCCACAACGCTCTCGGCTGACCGGAGACCATCGCTACTATCGCTAGTCCTACCGGTACCGTGGTATCATTTATATCCAGTATCTAACCACATAACCTACAGCTCTGAACGTAAACGTAACCCTGACGTACAATTGTCAGTGTTACATAACGACAGCCACACCGCCTTGTTGGCGCACAACGCACTCGGCTGACCGGAGACCATCGCTACTATCGCTAGTCCTACCGGTACCGTGGTATCATTTATATCCAGAATTCCAGAGTCTAATCTACATAAACTACAACTCTGAACGTAAACGTAACCCTGACGTACAATTGTCAGTGTTACATAACGACAGCCACACCGCCTTGTTGGCCCACAACGTACTCGGCTGACCGGAGACCATCGCTACTATCGCTAGTCCTACCGGTACCGTGGTATCATTTATATCCAGTATCTAATAACATAACCTACAGCTCTGAACGTAAACGTAACCCTGACGTACAATTGTCAGTGTTACATAACGACAGCCACACCGCCTTGTTGGCGCACAACGCACTCGGCTGACCGGAGACCATCGCTACTATCGCTAGTCCTACCGGTACCGTGGTATCATTTATATCCAGTATCTAACAACATAACCTACAGCTCTGAACGTAAACGTAACCCTGACGTACAATTGTCAGTGTTACATAACGACTAACGACAGCCACACCGCCTTGTTGGCGCACAACGCTCTCGGCTGACCGGAGACCATCGCTACTATCGCTAGTCCTACGGGTCGCGTGGTATCATTTATATCCAGTATTTAATATCTGTAAACGGTCTGTTATCGTATCGTATAAATATGACTAGTATTTATCAAAAAGCGATCGGTAATTTCTATTTTTCTAATTAGAACGAAGTATTGCTAGTTATATCTTTCTGAAAATGTTTTGATTAGGTACTTTTTGAGTCTTGAGAAGAGGAAGTTAGTATAGCTGAAGTAAGACACCTGACGATAACACGTTAATGTTAAAACGGTAAATATTTAACGAGACTAGACGTTTATATGGACTTTAGTTGCCCATCTTTTTTGAACTTCCTATACTCTAATGAAACTCTAAGATATGTAGTTTTAATTTTATGTTAATTCAGTTGTTCATATAATCTCAGTCCAATCTCACATGTTTAATATGTTCCTATAACTAACAGCCAAAGTATTTTGCTATTTATTTATTTACTAACTAAAGCACGTAGGATTGTTAGTTAGATATAACAGTGCGTCTTGTTTTTTTAGAATGCAATGTTTTTTGTTTAATTTCTATGTAATTTTAGTTTTTGACATAAAAATTGTACGCGATATAATCCGTTTTCATAGTTTTATTTCATGAGTAACTATCGCGGTAACCGAAGACAATATTATAAAAATTGTATTTATAATGTACTTACTTAAATTTGTACGACATGTATTTGATAAGATCCGTTGTATAAAAACTAATTGTACAAATTCTTTGATGAATCTCTTGTTGTTTAAATGCCTGGCGTTAATGGGAATAATATTTGTTATAAAAAAAAAAGTGTGAGTGTAATCTTTACGCGTGATTGAAGTAAAACTTCTTTGACGATGACGTTTATCGCTATGTTGGCACTTTGACGTGTGTCACTACTGAGCGTTACTTCCGTCAGAAAAAAACATCCGAGTTATAGTTAACGCTATCTCTACTGAGCTTGTTCACTTACGTACTAACAATGGCATTATGTTAAACAAAAGCCATTATGTCTTTTGTGCCTGAGCGCGTGGCCTTTGTGCCTGAGGCTCCCACACAATAGCCACGCGATCAGGCACAAAGGCCACGCGCTCAGGCACAAAAGAAATAATGGCTTTTGTTTAACAGAATGCCATTGTCAGTACAGGTAAGTGAACGAGCTCAGTAGATAGACCGCATACTATACCCTCTAGTCGCGCCTAAAGAAGTTTTACTTAAAAAAAGACTATTTATTATTTGGATTAGCATTTTGTTGACGGATCTTTATAATATTACTTGGGGAGAGAACTGTATGTTGCGCATTTAAAATAGGTATTATTTTAATTTTGCTTTAGATGTGTTGTTCCTATGTGCTAAACTAAGTAATAGACATGTAGACTAAGCTACGAAATGGAAATTTAAATTCTGAAATAATTGATTATTTCATTTGAGCGTTTCTTTTTTTTGCATTTTTTTGTGACCTTTTTTGCAATTTTTGTGTTTTTTCTACTCAGAATCACGAGCTCTTTCGATCCTAATGGGATAAAAAAATGTCCCAAAGTTTTTTTCCTATAGTGTTACCATTTCCTCATATACTTTGTATGGCGGTAATAAACAGGAAAGTTTGAAAAATTTATGGAAATTTCGTGACACGTTTTCCTATAAGGATGAAAAGGGCTCTGGATCCTGACTAGAATAAACACAACAGTGGCAAAAAAGGTCACATAAAAAATGGCAATAAAAAAAACGCTCATTTAATTTAAGCTTTCATAATATGCTTTACTCACATTGATATATGAAGTTCATATATCAATGTTAATACTTGAAGTATGAAATAACAATCAAGTTTTGCGAATATTCACGCCACTGCCGGCGAAGGATCATGTTTTTTCGAGCGTATGCGAGTCTAATTCTTTGTCACGACCTACAGCCTACCTTTATTGATGAATTTTAAAGTAATGGTGTTTATTACATTCGTTTGTTGTGTGACTTACTGGGCAATTTCAATTCAACTCATTGTGTTTTTGAATTGGTTTTGATGCCTTGCCTATCGTCGTGGTGATTGGCGCGCATCGCACGCACGACTTACTTCATTTCGCTGCACCAATAAACGTGAGCTAAGTCTTCAAGGTCGTGAATGATATTTAAACCGTAAAAACGTTAAAAGTATGGAAAGAAGCTTGTATTTCAATAGAAAGGTGTGATCTTTTAAGCGATGGATTTTATACTACTCATTGACAATTTGGTAAAAATAATAATAGAACATTTTAAAAGTAAATTAATCTGGCTGTGATAGTTGCCAATTCAACATTTTGTCATGTAATTAAAGGGTAGGTATAATTATGTAACTTTTTCCTACTTTATTTTTTCAGCTTTTTGACAATATTTTAGGATGTTTTGATATTAAGCGTGTATTTTTAATCTTTTGGGTTTGCCTAATGTAAGTCTTAGTTTACAAATATATACAACAAAGATAGAAACATGAGATATTAAAGAAAACAACGTTGTTTCCATACTTTTGGTCTGGGTTGTGTATCTGAATCGTGTTCATAGAATAAAAATAACAAATTTTGGCGTCAAAATGAATGTGGTAAAAATTGCAGTCAGGTTTATAATTTTTTTTAATTCAACTTGTTTTTGTAGTAGTTTGTGGAAAACATTTTTTTAATACTACGTCGGTGGCAAACAAGCACACGGTCCGCCTGATGTTAAGCAGTCTCCGTAGCCTATGTACGCCTGCAATTCCAGAGGAGTTACATGCGCGTTGCCGACCCTAACACTCCTCTCCCTCGTTGAGCTCTGGCATTAACCTTACTCATCGGCAGGAACTCAACACTATGAGTAGGGTCTAGTGTTATTTGGGTTATTAAATCTAGTTATTAAAGCAAACGTGAGTGATTCCAGTATTACGTTGAATGTGGCTGTGAACCAGCGATATTTATTATATAATTGTGCCATTTTCAAACAAAAGGGTACTTATTGTCGGTTGTCAATAAGGCGCTATTTCCATAAAGCTTCGATTCGAAATCAACCTTATCGACTAGCGACAATGTGGTACCTTTTGGTTGAAAACGTCACAATTATTTTATTATGATGTAAGACATGCCTCAAGTTGGCTTGAAGGAATTTCTAAAATATTAGCTTTTAAGTTTTGTTTGTGTTACTTTTATAAATTTAATATGTAGTTAAGACATGAAGTTAACTCGGGTACAGTAATCCGCAATATTGTTTTATTCTTATCATATGAAGTGTGACACACTGATTTAAACTTTCACGATTTTTACTCATAAAAATCAATCATCATTATTATTAACTTGAGACAGTCTTCTCCGAGACCACGGGGACAACGCCGTCCTCGAAACGTCGGAGGTAAATTTAAAACTTTTTTTTACGCGATTAAATCCCGTCGTTGTGAATAATAATATGAAGTGTGCACGCGATTATGTTTGTGAACGTGAAAGTCAGACTTTAACGTCATTTTAGCGCGATTTTTTGCGCAAGATGTTTTGCTAACGAATGTACAATTAATGACTACAACATACTCATGCTAACGATCTGTTAATTGTACTTAAAATGTATTAATGTATTTACGTGCTTACTCTACCTTGGATTTTCTGCGATTCAGTGCTATTTCAAGATCATGCATTTCAATCAAATTATTTATATTATCATAATTTTCTGGTAACAATCTTGATATGACGCTATTAATTTTAATTCGTTAGTGTTATGCCCCTGTATTGACAATAAATACAATATTGCTACAAGATTTTGTCGTTTTACTTACACACCTGTGGTTTCACCTTCAATTTTATTTTGTACCTCATATCGAACAAAAAATACAAAAATGTATGATACGCTCTAATGGGTTGGTTACTAAACTACTGTATCGTCTGGTTGACGTAACTGGTGACCGAAGAGCTGGCGGCTTCCTCGCACAACGTATCAGCATTGCGATACAGCGAGGAAATGCCGCCAGCATCCTTGGTACAATGCCTCAAGGGCCTATTTTAGATTTAAGCTAGTTATTAATTTCGTTTAAGTAGTACCACTGTATATATCTTGTATGTAAATAAAGAGTATTTTTGTATCAGATATTTTAGTCTGCTGTTAATATCCAGAAATAAATAATAAAGTTCAATTCAAATTATATTTATTAATTTTCGACTTTATCAAATCACAGTTTGTTAAATTATTCTAGTTAGTAATAACATCATAATTTAATGATCACATGATTCTTACCATTACTATCACAAACACACTTACGATCACAACACATTTGTATAAAATTATACATATATACATTACACTGTTTTAATATTATAAGTATTTTTAATAAGTATAAAGTCATTTAATGACTATTATTGTCACATAATAGTTGATCTCCGAAACTAGGAGTAACTAACAGTTTTGAATAATTCACGGTTAGTTTCACTAGACTTATATTGACCGCGATATAGACCATCCGCCATCTTTAGTTACCCGTGAAGAAAATGAATTGTAACTGCGTCGAAATAATGGGAGCTCGAAAACAATACAAAAGGTCACGGTCCATATCCCGGTAAATATAAGTCTAGGAGTAACTATTCTTATAAAATAACGTCAAATATAAATTAATAAAAAAATACTACAACTAAATTAATAAATAGTGACGTATTCTATTTGTATGAAACTTTATTTAAGTATGTAGGTATGTTTTTTTTAAAGTATGAATTCAATTTACTGTATGATATTAATTTATCTTTTACAATGCATGTGCTCGAAAAGTGCGTTTTCTACGGAGCCATATCATGCGGAAAGTACTACTTTTCCGCACTAGTGCTTTTTGTTTTCAATTTTTTAATAATTAAACTTATTTGCCATGATATGTTTTTTTATTTACTCGCACAATGCATAGTAAACATTGTATGATACACGTGCGTAAAGATGATTTCCGACTCGTATTCCTTTATACGCTCGCTCGCTTTGCTCGCTCGTGAACAAAATTTCTATCGTCGGAAATTATACACTTTCCGCACTTGTTGCATAAATACAAAAGCACTTGTAAATACAGACTAATTATAGAAGAAAAAATCTGACAAAATTTCTATACAATATTTACCAGTTTTTACGCAGTTACGAAAAAAAAAAATGCTGGCGTTGATGTAAATGAGAAATCCAGTACATTGAATGGCAAGATTGTTTTAAATAAAATGAACTTTAACGCTATGGATACAGGGATCACTAGTCAGTATACATATTTCGCGTGAGTTTATATAAACATAAACATCCCTGTAGTCAAAAAGCGATCCATATAATATGAACATGTTAATTGATTGTATGCTATTATTCTACGATTTTATCCGACAATATTACCAAAATCTTAATATAACATAGGCATATTTACTTGCGTTTTTATTCCCTTTTGGACAGTTAACTGATACGGTATCTACATACCTGGCAACTAAAACTAATATATTATCTAGTTATTAAGTTTATTCATTCATATTAAATATATTAATAACGGGTCACTCACGTATTTTAAGTCGAAAAACGCTCGACATATTTCACTCCGTACCGAGAAATGCCATCAGGAGCTTGCGTTGACGTTGACAAACCGGAAATACGTGAGTGACCCGTTATTAATATATTTAATATGTCTGTGTCTCACGGAAGTTTTGTTTATTCATTCATATTTTCAGTTTCAATTTAACTCTTAAATGCACATTGTTGCCAAATGTATACAAAGCATTGGACAGCTCACAGATTCAACAGAAAAAAGCTTAAGTTTCTGAACGCACTTTTAAACCAAACGCCAAGTAGTAGTAGTAATTTTTTAAATCATGCATTTATGGGTTAAAACAATGTCTATTCTAAATTCCTAAATACTTAATCATACCTTGTCAAACACTGCTAATAATAATAATGCACATAAATATGGTAAATGGTAACGGCACCAATGTTGCGACACTGAAATTCTTAGAAAGTAAGATGCTACGAAGTAATCGTGAGGAGTTTTATTTATTAGATACGATATTAATGAAATAATCTCAACTAACACGATTTATTTACTTCAAAATATTACTGTATAAAGTGCCTTATTATCCTGAAACTTATTTTTAATCACCCAATTACATATTTAAATTACTTACATACCTAAAAGTATGCATTTCTTTACAAACTTGTAGAAACAGGACAGAAAACCATCTTCCTACAATCATATCCTAAAAAGTCCACGTGAATAGGTCCCAAAAGTATAAAGTCCTAAGTAGTCCCTCGATCAGAACTTGGTGGTAACCTGTTTGCCCTCGGTTTTTCCGTTGCTCGTGGGTACACTAGTCTCGTTCAGAGAACTGTTTCTTACGCCGTAGAAGAAATATATTGCGTATCCTGGAAAATAAATTAAAATGTGCTTATCTGGTCTCAAACAAAATTTTAGCTCTAGAACAATTCGGATTTCAAAAGGGAGTATCTGGTTTGAAATGTCTGGCTATGTGTATGATGGCAAGAAAATATTGTTGCCATTTTCTTAGATTTGTCTAAAGCTTTTGATCATGTAAATCATACCATAATGCTAGATATCTTAAATCGCTACGGCATTAGAGGTATATCAAACAAATGGTTTGAATCCTACTTGAAGCAAAGAAAACAAAGTGTCTCGGTATCAACTTCGAATCATAAAACTCGAACCATGTTGAATATTAAATCTGGTGTGCCCCAAGGGACCATACTGGGGCCCATCTTGTTCTTTTTTTACGTAAATTACTTGCAAACAATTACAATTGCAAGCAAACATAATTATTTTGTTAGATAATAGCTGTGATTAACCAACAAAATAATTATGTTTGTTATTAAAATTCAAGAAAAATTAAACTGAAGGCCTTAACAATTTAATTACAAATAACTTGTCTACTGTTGTAAATTGGTTAAGTAGGCTCAATTTAACTACCGTAAAATGGTCCTACTTTGCTCCTTGGTGGGTAACTGTGCTCCAATTTAAAAACAGGACTTAACGTCTAATATATACTCAGATAAACGAAATTTTATATATATTTTGAATCGCTACGGATGCGGCTTGTACACCTGAAAAGTTTAAGTCTCAGTTTAACTGAATGTGTAATTGTATTGTAGATGTGGTAGGTAGACTTGCCTTAATGCTGGTGCCAACCGTGCCGGTAAGCGGGTGTAAATGCGGATGTAAATAACAAGCACTAAGCGTCGTTTTATTCACACCAATTTATTGTCTATTAATACGGCACACGGAAGAAACAGTTAGCACAATACACATCAGTCAATAAAGAACAGAAGGAGAAAGAGCGAAAGCGAAAGAAAAGTAAACTAATTAAAATACAATGCAAACGGAATGCAATTTGGCTCGGTAGCACGGTAAAGCGCACATGCGTCTCGCGTCGAGGTTTCTGAGGTACTCAGGTGCGCCCGCGCTGGCGGGCGGAATACATCGCTGTCAGCGCTGGCGCACCTGAGTACCTCAGAAACCTCGACGCGAGACGCATGTGCGCTTTACCGTGCTACCAAGCCAAATTGCATTCCGTTTGCATTGTATTTTAATTAGTTTACTTTTCTTTCGCTTTCGCTCTTACTCCTTCTGTTCTTTATTGACTGATGTGTATTGTGCTAACTGTTTCTTCCGTGTGCCGTATTAATAGACAATAAATTGATGTGAATAAAACGACGCTTAGTGCTTGTTATTTACATCCGCATTTACACCCGCTTACCGGCACGCTTGGCACCAGCATTAAGGCAAGTCTACCTACCACATCTACAGTATATTCGACCTGTAATGTTACCTGATTCTTATATACAAAAAAAAACTGATCCTACTCACCTATAACCAGCCACACGATGAACCGCACCCAGGTTTGGTAGTCCAACTGCACCATGAGATACACGTTCATACATACGCTTAGGTACGGAACCAGCGGCACGAGGGGCACCTGAAGAACAGTACAAGGTTTAACAATGTTCACTCACGTGTTTGCTACCTTATAAAGGGACATTAGAAATTCAAAAAACCCTTTAAACCTTTCCAAAAAAGTGTCGCGTACGTGGCGCTACTTTTTAACACTTCTGATAAGACTAAGAAGCCGATATTTGGCATGATAACGTTTGATAACCTGGCTTTAAATTCAGCGATATCAATCAATCAATCTTTAATGTCTTATCTTATCTTATAGTTTCGGGGGCCCTTACGGATACACTTTGACCCATAGGGATTTTTTGTGCAGTTACCCCCTAGGAAAGATCCGTCCGCTACTCAAGAGCCTTCCCCACCATCTCCATATGCCAATCTTTAATGTCAAAAACACATGTCAAAAATTGCAATACAAATAAAATTTAAAATACACAACACACAATATAGTTAAATATACAAATGTCAAAAATAAAAATCCATTAAAAATCAAAAATAAAAATGTCAATAAAATTAAATACACTGAGAATCATTTCATGTTAAACTTAGTATAAAATTCTTTCACTGTGAAAAATGCCTTGTCAATTAAAAACGGTTTCAACTTTATAACAAATAGCTCGTAAGAACCTTCGGGATACCTTTATAATACAGATTTCTGCAGATTATGAAAGACGAATGAAGGGCTTCTGAGTATGGTAGGATGCTAGCGATGCTAGTTAAATACCATAAGGAATAGAAGAGGCATAATTACACTGTAACTTATAATTATAGATCAGTATACCAGAGTACTGCCGAGAACTCGGCGTGACTATTTTTTTTCAAATAATTATAAATCTAAGCTTATAAATTAGGTACGTAATGCGTAGTTCTTCCAGCAGCAGCGAAAGAAGGGCGTTATTTAGAAGCTGTTATGGGAGTACTTACTTTGAAGCTAAGATGCGCCGTACTCTGCCTCGGTTGTCGGTACAGAATTATTAGCAGCACTAGAAGGGCAGCTCCTAAGGCTCCGAGCGCCGCGTCCAGCGCGCTCCCGTGCTCGTAAGTTAGAAGACTGCAGGTCATCAGAGCTAGGATGACTGTAATAAACAATAGATTGTGATATTGGAATACCTATTTCTAGAAAAACAAGTAAACAGCGCGCTGCAAAATTTCATGCTCACATTATAAATGAATTCCATGTGGCCTTGAAATTTTGCGGCTAGGTGTACAATTTGACAAACCAACCTAACTACAAACGTATGTAGACTACTTACATATAATAATGGAGAATTTGGCGATGGAGGCTGACAAGTTTGTAGGCCTCTTGTGGCCGAGAAGATTGAAGCTCTGTTTGTTACGTTTCTAGCAAGTGTTACTAACACAGTATAATGAATGATGGAGAATTTAGAAAAAGAGGCCAATAAGTTTTTAGGCCTCCTGAGGCTTACAAACTTCAAGGATGTTAAGATTGAATCTCTGTTTAGACACGAATATATAACTTACATAGTATAATAATGGAAGACTTGGCGATGGAGGCCGACAAGTTTGTAGGCCTCTTGAGGCCGAGAAGGTTGAAGCTCTGCTTGGCCACGGAGTACGGCGTCTCTGGCACTGGTTTCATGCTGGTGATGGAGAGGTCTGGCTCCTGTTCATATCTGGAATATGTAAATAATAAGTTTTGAAGACTATATTATTTTTTATTGGAGAATTTATTATGAATATCGCAGGATTTCGTAGAGTCCGACCAAGCTAACTCTGACAAAGTGAGGTAATGTCATCATTATTGTCAAATTTTTATAAAAAAAATACGTACGTTTTTTTGTCGATGGATACATAATTTATTTCGGTCTCTTCTAGCAATTAAAGTTGTTGAAGTTTTTAAGGTGATATCATGTTACATTATGATAATGATTACCTTAGAATGAGGACACTGGTAGCAACGATGGTGTAAGCCAGCAGGGTGCCGATAGACATCATGTCGATCAGCTGGTTGAGGTTAAACAAGGCTGCCATTATCGCTGCAAAAAAAAAAAAGAAAATTAATTCTCACGCAAACGACAGTACGAGCTTTAGGTTAGCTTTTGGAAACAAATGATTATTAGGTACTGCCCATGGAATATAAGACTCAGGACAGAAATGGGCTAGTATACAAAAAAAAATTACTTAATTACGTGATAGCAATCCGCTATATGGTAGACCGAGGAGAATCGGATCACAGGGTGAATCGGATCATGATAAAAAATTCGTTGATATTTGAAATATTGCTTTGATATGAGTGCTCTAAAATAAGCTGTACATTTCTTCTGTTAGCATAAGACGCCAGTCACAAAGAACTGCACTAGTTCATGGCCCCGACGGAAGGTCAGCGCTAGCCCAGCCAGGCTAGCACCATGCTGAGTCGGGGCCATTTCGTGGCTTATATGTTATGTTGTGTTTCCTATGTACGTGTTTTCCTCTTTATTGCCACGAATAAACGCTATCTATCTATCTAAAGCAATATTTTCAATATCAACATTTTTTTTAGTCTGACCCGATT
This sequence comes from Cydia strobilella, assembly GCF_947568885.1. Lineage (NCBI taxonomy): Eukaryota > Metazoa > Arthropoda > Insecta > Lepidoptera > Tortricidae > Cydia > Cydia strobilella. The sequence continues at coordinate 479,340 of NC_086052.1, forward strand.
CGCCTCCGTCCACTATAGTTCGTTTATTTAGCATTAGAAAGAAGGTAAGCGATCTTGACGTGCCTTTTTATTAAAAATCACTTTTGATAAATAAGTCACAGCAAATATGTTATAATAATAAATCATATAAGATTTTTTACATTCTTTTGCTTTCATAAGTAATATAAACTAATTTTTAACACGCTTTTATTAGGTCGACATGTACGTAACTATGTAATGGAATCTAAGGTAACTAATTTAACCATCTTCCCGGTTTCCGATGAAGCTGAAAATTTGCATAGCATGTAAGTCGGGTGACAATGCAATATTATGGTACCATCGAGCTGATCTGATGATGAAGACAGGTGGTCATAGGAACTCTATGATATAACAACGCAACCTAATCGTGTTTGGGGTTTTTAGAATTGTCTCGATAAGTAATTATCTCGGTAAGTTGCCTGTGGAAAAAGTACAATCAGCGATAAAAAGCTTGTACCAAAATTGATTTTTTTGCCAAAAACTTATTTAAAGCGTTTTTAATTATTTTTCAATAAAAAGACACATCACGGTTGTTTTCCTTTTTTGTAATGCTAAAAAAACTATAAGGAATGTCGCCAACAAGGTGTTTTAGTCACCCATGAATGGTCGTCAAAGGCCTGAATACAGTATTCTTGGCAGGGAAAACCTGCCTCAAAGTGGGCCAGTTGGCAGAAAATGTCGCTTACCTGATAGTAATCCGCTAAGGAATGTCGCCAACAAAGGTGTTTTGGTCCATCCATGGATGGTCGCCAAAGGCCTGAATACAGTATTCTTGGCAGGGTAAACCTGCCTCAAAGTGGGCCAGTTGGCAGAAAATGTCGCTTACCTGATAGTAATCCGCTAAGGAATGTCGCCAACAAAGGTGTTTTGGTCACCCATGAATGGTCGCCAAATGCCTGAATACAGTATTCTTGGCAGGGGAAACCTGCCTCAAAGTGGGCCAGTTGGCAGAAAATGTCGCTTACCTGATAGTAATCCGCTAAGGAATGTCGCCAACAAAGGTGTTTTGGTCACCCATGAATGGTCGCCAAATGCCTGAATACAGTATTCTTGGCAGGGGAAACCTGCCTCAAAGTGGGCCAGTTAGCAGAAAATGTCGCTTACCTGGTAGTAATCCGCTAAGGAATGTCGCCAACAAAGATGTTTTGGTCCATCCATGGATGGTCGCCAAAGGCCTGAATACAGTATTCTTGGCAGGGAAAACCCGCCTCAAAGTGGGCCAGTTGGCAGAAAATGTCGCTTACCTGATAGTAATCCGCTAAGGGATGTCGCCAACAAAAGGTGTTTTGGTCCATCCATGGATGGTCGCCAAAGGCCTGAATACAGTATTCTTGGCAGGGAAAACCCGCCTCAAAGTGGGCCAGTTAGCAGAAAATGTCGCTTACCTGATAGTAATCCGCTAAGGAATGTCGCCAACAAAGGTGTTTTGGTCCATCCATGGATGGTCGCCAAAGGCCTAAACAGCACCCCATCGCTGCCCATGGCATACAGGACTCTTGGTAGAGGAAACATGGCACCGAGCAGGCTGGTGCAGAGAGCGAAGATGGCGCCGATGGTCACGATCCATTTGATGACGGGGAGGCCGGCCTCGGTAAACACGTGGGGGAAGGGTGCGTCGGCATCCTGGAAATAGTTATTTGTGCAACAAGAGAGGAAAGTTGGTTTTTCTTGCGAGTGTTTATTTTGAGAAAGCGAAAGATTCTATAATTGAATCACGACCTAAGCGAGCTAAGTTAGAATCTTGAGCGTAGCGAGGGACTCGAAAACACGAGATGTAAAATAACTTTGCTCTATAATTTTCCACCTCAGTAGTTAGAACATATTAAAGGTTAAAATGTATTTCGAATTACACAGAATAATACAGAGAAACAAAAAAATAATGGCTTTTATTAAATTAAAAAGCTACTTTGTTTCACTCCCTGGTGTGAGGAAAGTCGCAAATTCCTCACTCCAGGGAGTGACGAAAGTAGGCTTGTTCGAGCTGCTGAGGTGAAAAAAATATTTTATAGGTTAAATATTTATTAGTAAAACGACGCCAACTCTTGAAATTAGTTATAAGTGCGTGAAGTGTCAATGTTAAGTTACGATTTAGGTCTTAAGGTGGCAGACCTTCCATCTTAAAGGGAAGAAGACTCGCAAAAAAAGAGCCATAATAAGTCATCTCCTTTTACGGTCTTAGAAAAATGAGCAGTCCCAGTTATTAACTCACAGAAACAAATGACAACTGTTGAGTCATAAAAACGGTTACCTTGAGGAAGTAAAAACATCGTTAATGTAGATCATCTCGTTTGTCACGGTTGCGATAAAGAAAAAAACATTTATCTCCGAACAAGGTCGTTCTTGCTAACTACCTTATTGAAATTTCAGGTTTAGCAAATTAACTGGTGGCTTTGTATTGTGGTGACTTATCACACGATTGTTTTATCTTGACTCTTATGTATTCATACCTATTCAGTGTTTTTACTAACGGGCCAATTCGAACAATGATCTAGATATCCACTAGATATGAAACAGAAACGATAACGATATTTAAGAAAGTCATGTCAAATTTGACATTTCCGCGATTCCGAATGTCCTCTTGAACGATCTCTTTAAGATTTGCTTAAGATATTAATTAGACATCCAATGGATATCTAATGGATATCCTAAAACGTCACAATAATTGTAGCGTGAAATGACAATTGGTTTCTCCCGAATCACGCCGTATCTATTAGATCTCGTATTGTTCTCGTATCTAGTTATTATCACGTTGTTCGAATTGACCGGTAACTTTTTTTTATTACCTTTCGTAATAATTGTGCGATCTTAGTAACTTTTTCACTTACCTTCTTTTAAAAACTTGGTGTGAGATAGATGAGATAACAGTACACAAATATGATCTTGTCATTTGTTAACAGATGCCTAGGAGTTGCATATTTATTTCGCATATATTATTATGTTTCTTTTTACATACCAAGACCATGCTAATAATGCAACCCAGTCATCGATTTAGTTGAGGGATACCTGTCTAGGTAATTGGAACTGCAGCTATCACACATATATTGTTTTATAGCCAACATGTACCGTCTCTTGTGTATGTTAAGAATTTTAGATAAAATCACCATCAGCGCCAAATGACAATTGACAGTGGAATACTCTAACTTCGGATTCTTCGCCAGTCGTAGCCACGCAGTTGAAGCCAACGAAGCCGAAAAAGTACTAGCCATGACACATTTTTTTCATACGTACCAGAATTAATGGAAAAGAGATAGCTTTACACATATGGTCTCATTCATAATTTTTGTTGACAGACACCTACCTAATTGTAACTGTATTATGTCGCACAGATATTGAGGATCAATACTGAATTCTCTAATCCCTTCTATACGGTATAGTGAACTCACCTGTAAGTAATACGGCCACATCATAGTCAAGACCGTCGCGATGCTGAAGTATGACACGAAGATCACCACCAGCGACATGACAATCGACAGCGGTATATCCCTCTTCGGATTTTTCGCTTCTTCACCAGTCGTAGCCACGCAGTCGAAGCCGACGAAACCGAAGAAGCACTTAGCAGCGCCGGCCATGACGCCGGCAATGCCCCAGGGCATGAACCCGCCCGCGCCGGCCTTGTCGCGGTATTCTTCGGGGATGTCTTCCAGTTTGATGCGCCAGTTGGCTATGTCACCTGTGAGAATGGGATATTGATTACATATAACCGCCACAACTGGATGCGTTCAATTTTACGAGGCCGTGCCGTACAGCTGCGATCGTGGCCCACAAATGGACTCGCCGGAAGATCAGCGCCGACACTTGGGTCGGCATTATGCTGAGGCGAGCCCATTTCGTGGTAAACACTGCAAATATGTTTTTTTAATTTTTTCTTGTAATGCTAGTATGTAAGTTTATCACGAAATAAATGATTTATGATTTATAAGTTTTTTTAGACCAGCCAAATTGATATCATGTGGATAGAGTAAAAAAAACAATATCAACCTCATGCCTGTAATATGGAAGACCCATCAAACTCGGATCCCGATTTGAATAATTCAGTTGTTACTCTCCTACACATTTAGATGTATGTAAAAACATTAATGAAACTCGCTGATACATACGTAATTAGTTATTTTGTGTCTTTTAATGAACAGTGTTGAGTTATAATTAATATGTTACACTTTTGTTAGGTAAATATACTTACTCTTGACGGCTCCAGCGATGACCACAATGATGACAGTTATCATGTTGAGAGCCGTAAACACGTTGTTAAGTTTCGTAGACTCTCTCACTCCTACTGCCAACAGCACTGCAACAAAATACTTTGATTGAGTAATCTAAGATTACGATATCAGACTTTTAGAGTCATAAGACTTTTAGAGGTCTCATCATTATCATTATCATTCTAGCCAAAAGGAGCCTCCACCAAGGATTTAGAAACGACGACGTAAACGAACTTCTATTCAAAATTACTTAGTTAAAAGACCTATGCATCCTCAGATTCTGTTCACACACTGTGCGAATTTCCTTACTTTTCTCAATATATGTAAATTTACAGAACGTGATCAGGTACTTAAAAAAAGGAGTGTACAAGTTCTTAAGGGTTGGCACACAGTACGCTAGCGGCTTATCACCAGGTAGGCTGCAGAAAAACATACAAAAAATTTAATACTTAATATACTTAGAACTCTTAGAAGTGATCAGAAGAACCAGCGCAAACGCGAAGAAGTCCGGATACCCTTCCATGAACCCGATGTGCATGGGAGCCCACTCAGTAATCGCTCGCGCTGCTGTTGGTCAGGCTGTCGATGTAGTTTGCCATGCCCTTTAATACTAAATGTACTTACAAGTAATCAGAAGAACCAGCGCAAACGCGAAGAAGTCCGGATACCCTTCCATGAACCCGATGTGCATGGGAGCCTACTCAGTAATCGCTCGCGCTGCTGTTGGTCAGGCTGTCGATGTAGTTTGCCATGCCCTTTAATACTAAATGTACTTACAAGTAATCAGAAGAACCAGCGCAAACGCGAAGAAGTCCGGATACCCTTCCATGAACCCGATGTGCATGGGAGCCCACTCAGTAATCGCTCGCGCTGCTGTTGGTCAGGCTGTCGATGTAGTTTGCCATGCCCTTTAATACTAAATGTACTTACAAGTAATCAGAAGAACCAGCGCAAACGCGAAGAAGTCCGGATACCCTTCCATGAACCCGATGTGCATGGGAGCCTACTCAGTAATCGCTCGCGCTGCTGTTGGTCAGGCTGTCGATGTAGTTTGCCATGCCCTTTAATACTAAATGTACTTACAAGTAATCAGAAGAACCAGCGCAAACGCGAAGAAGTCCGGATACCCTTCCATGAACCCGATGTGCATGGGAGCCCACTCAGTAATCGCTCGCGCTGCTGTTGGTCAGGCTGTCGATGTAGTTTGCCATGCCCTTTAATACTAAATGTACTTACAAGTAATCAGAAGAACCAGCGCAAACGCGAAGAAGTCCGGATACCCCCCCATGAACCCGACGTGCATGGGCGCCCATTCCGTCATCGCTCGTGCCATACTATTGTTCGTCAGGCTGTCGATATAGTTCGCCATGCCCTGAAATATTAAACATAACTTTAAAACGACAACAATAAAAAGCATATGTTTTATTTGCGGAAAGAAAATTAACGAATATGTGCAGAGATTTAACTTCTGTATATAACCCCGTGTGCCTCATCCCATCATGGCTGTGGATACAAGAATTTAGAGAAAATTTTCAGTGATTACTCTAAAGTTGTTATAGATATTTGATCCTCACAATCGTTAAAATTATAATTAATATTATAAGTAAAAACGTACAGTTAATGGTATATATACATTATACAATCATAAAAAAATACTTAAACTTATCTAAATTAATCAATAAACTACAGAACTAACTAAAATATTTTATTCAAAAAGACCTCCGCGAGCTGTACCGGGTGCCCATCACACTTGCCGCGTTACCACGTTGGATAGCGATGGCCAACCTTTTCACCAGGTACGAACCTGCGCGACCATCAGAGGTCCTCTCCCTAATCCTATGTCCCACCTCCCTAAACGTTATCGTTAAAATAGGTTCTTCTGCTACATCTAAGGTAGATTGGCCAGAACATGGCTGCTTTGACCGCTGTCGCTATCGAAGATCACGCCTTTCAGTCCTCTAACTTTTTCTTAGCCGGATCCGATTAATTACCAAGATAATCACGACCTATATTTGAACTTACGTGCAATGTTGAGAGCTGCTTACCTTAGCCACACTGGCTGTTCCTATCACGTACTCCAAGATGAGGTTCCATCCTATAGTAAAGCCAATGAACTCGCCGACGCTAACGTAGCTATACACGTATGCGGAGCCCGCTTTGGGGACTCGGGACGCGAACTCGGCATAGCATAGACCTGGTGAAAAGAGAAGTACTGTAATGTTTAAATAGGTGGTATTTAAGACGCAATAGCGTCTGCTATTGTAGTAGTATAGTAGTATCTGCATTACCAAAAGCCTTTTAAGCCCCTACGCGCTTTACGTTAATAAGATAACGATTTGTTTTGTATGATATCATGTTTAGGACTTATATTAGGTACTACAGTTAGCAGCAAAAATAGCTAAGCGTGTTCAAAGTGACTCGTACACGCTCTTATTTCCTTAACCATAAAGTTGTGTTTAGCTTTTTGAACACTTCGCCCGCCTAAATGTTGCTGACTGTGCCTGATTCAGATCAGATCAGATTCGGATCAATTGATTTGGGTACGGAGTGGAATGTTCAAATTCTTGGAACAGACGAAACAAGGCACTCTCTTGGAAAAGCCATAACCGAAACGAAACTAAACTCTCAGTACCTCTGAGACTAAAGCGGCCGAAAGAAGAAGAAGGGACTTAAGAGCGAAGGCTCAAGCCATAGCTCAGGTCAGGGCGCACTTTGGTGGAAGGCCCCGGGCCTTAGTACGTAGAGCTCAGACTTCGCAGGGCTTCACCCCCGCTGCCTTATGGGTATCCTTAATTTGAAGAAACTATATTCAAAAAACAAGAAGAAATAAAGTTACCAGCGAAAGCTGATGCTATATAGTAGCGACCAAGAAACTGAGCATCACAGCGGGTACAGCGACCGCCTTCTCTACTTCGCTACTGCTCCAGCTAGCACATAAACACCAAGACCAAGACCAAGACCAAGAATGTACTGTCAACGCCCAGGGCAGGCCGGCAGGCTAATCTAGGAGGCCTAAAACGGGCGAGGGGCGTCGAGTTGTCACAATCTTCTAAAAACACAGAGCGCGTTTTGGTGTATTTGGACGCCCTCGATCGATCAATGTGAGGGACGTGATGGCCTTGTCTGTCATCACCGCCTTCTATAAATACTTACTTGCTCACGAAGTAGACTGAAGAGACTTACCTGCAAAAGCTGAAGCTATTGCAGCGACCAGAAAGCTTAACGTCACAGCGGGTCCAGCTACCGTCTTCGCTACTGCCCCAGCTAGCACATAAACACCAAGACCTAATGTACTGCCTACACCCAGGGCAGTTAGATCTAGAAGGCCTAAACACCGGGCGAGTTGCGTCGAGTTGTCACCATCTTCGAGACGCTTGCACCGGCGGAGGACGTGGAGGATGCGCGCGCAACCCATCTGGGGAATGAAGAAACGTCTATGATTTATCATGGTGAACTGTTGATCTTTCGTATTAATAGTAGGAAAAATTTGTCGCTTTAGGGCCGATAAAGACGAACTGCCACCCACCTGCAGTTTGTATGGAATGCAGTCGGGTTGCAGTCCGCCTGTACTGGCCCTTAGGTGAGATGTAGCTTTAGGGTTGTTATACGTGTTGGGAAAGAATTTGCACAACACTATAGGTACTATGTATATTTTTAATATGTAAAATTCGATGAAGTGTTGAAGCGGCTCATTTAATCCACTTACTCTATAAAATATAACGATAAACAAAGCGCTTAAATATTACTAATTTAAAGCCTGTCGTATCCCACTGCTGGGCAAAAGGCTTCTCCCCAAATTATCCACTGGTTTCGGTCCAGTGCTATTTCTCGAATTTAAACTGTTGTGAGACATACTAACATTAAATAATAGGCTATCCGAAACATGTCGCGCGAGTGACTAAAACAAGTGAGTGTAAACCGTGAAATTATTTAAGTTTAGTGCTAAGGTGTCGCAAAAGGCACGTTTGGCTGTGCATAAGAGGGGTGCTGGTGCCTACACTTATGTATGGTAGCGAAAGTTGGGTATGGCAGAAGAGGCATCAGAGCCAAGTGAATGCAGTGAAAATGAGAGCGTTGAGAAGTGTGTGTGGTGTGAGATTACAAGATAGAATTAGGAACAGTGTGATAAGGGAAAAGTGTGGACTGAGCGAAGATGTAGTGACAAAAATTGAGAAAGGTATGTTGAGATGGTTTGGACACGTGGAAAGAATGAGTGAAAGAAGGCTAACAAAGAGAGTGTATATGGGAGAGTTAGAAACGGGAGTTGGAAGGGGCAGACCTCGGCGGACTTTCTCTGATCAGATCGGGGAAATCCTGAAGAAAGGCCAGCAGAAAGAGCACCCCAGAAATCCGTGGTCTCTGCCTACCCCTCCGGGAAATAGGCGTGATTGTATGTATGTATGTATGTAGTGCTATTTCTGTTCACTCTTCCAAGAAGGATTCGAGTTCATATTATTAAATACATTTAAAATAAACAGAACAGAATGTATACATGTAATACGTCATGTTACTTTGTTCCTACACGTGTTTCAAGAAACATGGTTCCAAGTGGTTTAAATAAGTCCGTCTTCAATTCGCGTGTAAACTTGAAGATAGCGAAAGGATTAACTCATATCAAGAACGCACTTTACGTCAATGTTAGAAAATCACGGTAGGTTTATTGACATGGTTATGTAAAATATATTAATAACGGGTCACTCACGTGTTTTAAGTCGAAAACGCTCGACATGTTTCACTCCGTACCGAGGAGCGTCATCAGGAGCTTGCGTCGACGGTGACGGACCGGCGTAGACTCACCATCACCGTCGACGCAAGCTCCTGATGACGCTGCTCGGTACGGAGTGAAACATGTCGAGCGTTTTCGACTTAAAACACGTAAGTGACCTGTTATTAATATATTTAATATGTCTGTGTCTCACGGAAGTTTTGTTATGGTTATGTAAACTCGATAAATAAAGTAATTTGATTCGTTTTTGGACAAATATTTAAAGCTTACTTATAAAGAGAGGGTACTAACACTACTACCAAGGTGGCGATAGCTATAGATTTACTCAGAATCAAAAGTAATGAATTAGACAATTCGCCAAAAGTATACGCCAAGTTGGCGTCGCCAACCCAATTGTTCGGTTGTTTCGATCCTTTGCCGATTAGGCACTATAGGTAGGTGCATTAAATTGATCTAACTTTTTGACAAGATCACATTTCCTTCTTATTTTTAAGACAAACGATACGGGTACCTACAAGAAGGTTTAGGCTATAAAATAGTCCTCAAACTAGTGAGCACCCGAATGAGCAACACTCAAATATTGGAATTTCGTTGCAGCGCTTATACAATATTTTCCTTCTCCAGATAACCACTGGTTAACTATCATATAATATTTCGTAGATATAATTACATTTACATTTATACATTTCTATAAACTCTATTGGTACGAGCCGAAGGTCAAAGTGTTCGAACCCACGGACTCAGCCGGGCTAGCACATGATTGGCGCGAGAGTATCTCGCCGCGACATAGACTACCCGTCCCTATTTAATTCATACAGTTAGTAAAAGACGGGTAGTCTATGTCGAGGCGAGATACTGTCGCGCCAATCATGTGCTCGGCCTACAGATTCGTAAAATGGAAGACGCATTTAGGATGCCTCACACCTAGGCTACAACAGTGCTACGTAATATGGGGCATTTTCTATAAAAAGGGACCTTATTGTCGATGGCGCTTACGCCGCACAGCGTCGCGCAGCATTGTATTTATATCGGAGCATCGTTTATAATGGCGTAAGCGCCATCGACAATAAGGTCCCTTTTTATAGAAAATACCACATATATTGCTTAGTATATAATAGGCAGTACCTACCAAATACAGGATTTCTTTAATTTTTAGTTTTATTCGTGTTATTATTTAAAAAAAGAGTGCTATTTAGTTAAGTAAGTAGTAATTTACGCAATTTTCAAAAGATTTAAATATACTTTGAATGTTAACTTATTGCTATATGTAAACTATAAATTTATAAAAATACTTACGCTTAAATAAGAATTTTTACTTAAACAATCGTCTGCACACATTAATTATCAATTAGCAAAATTTTCAATACATAAATACGGAATGTACAAATCACAGTGACAATTCACCAAACAGTGACAAGAACAAATGAAATGTGTCTCGTCATGAGCTGTTTGTTCCCACAATCTCATCGGTTGATCCTATAGCAAATACTAGTATTCTTAGCAAATTTTATAATGACTTGATGTTCGGCTTTGTGTTATGTCTGTTAAAACGACTTTAGGAACTGTATTTCCTCTACCTAAATTTTCCCTTTATTGCTAATCAGAAAACCAGTACAAGGGTAGCCCAAAGCCAGGTTATGGCGTCAGTCGAAAACCCGACAACTGGCGCCGCTAGCACAGATTAATAAATAATTACTGCCGCTGGTTAGATTTTAGCTAAACTGGAGGCCTTGGGCATGAGATATATTTCAGTTTATAATAAGGGATGCTGATACGCAATAATGTCTTAACCCACATCCATTTTGCAAGATGTCTACTTAAAAAATTTACGCCTAAAGTTGACATTTTATTGAAAAATTAATGTGGGTTGACACATTTTTGCTAAACAGCATCCTTGTTAAAGTAGGCAGCGAAGCTAATAAAACATATTAAATACCTACTTAAAATAATTTGATTTGTTGCATAGTTATTTTAGAATACCATTTTAACTGTGGTTGAACGCGCAGACTCAACCAATATCTGGACTCTGACGGGCCTACAATAGTAGATTGTTAACCAAGGGATGAAAGGCAGCCATAACTGCCGAGGTATTTTGGCGCTCGAACGCAGTGAGAGCGCCAATAGTCCGAGGCTAAAATGATGCCTTTCACCCGAGTTAAACACTCTACTTTTAATTTCGAATACGACGAAAGTAAAATGCATGATTAAGTAAGTATAAATTTTTATAGTATTGTTAAGGGTACATTCAGTTAACAATTTAGGCAAAAGTATCGTTATTTATGGAATGGAGTAATTTGACTGAATGACTCTCCATCTCATAATTGATTAGAATGGAAATTGTATAACAAATCCATTTAAACTCAAAAATCGTACTTCGAACGTAAAATGATCTAGTGCAGACACGTATCATTTTCTGCACACCTTTTAGAACAACAATGACCCTCTTTCAGAGCACGAGAAATGAAAAAAAAAATCAAATGCTTCCTCTATAGATACTCTTCCAAAAAATTCTCTGCCAAAATTTTATTTTGTATGAATAGCGCAGTAATTTAACAGCACAGCGATTTCATGAAAACACTGTTCTGCTTGCGTATAAAAACACGTCATTGTATATTGTATTTTCACACAATATATATTTTTCAAGTCAAAATTCAAACGGCTGTTTTGCCTGCTGCAGAAAACTGCGGCATCATTACTTCGGTTGCATGTGGCTCTCGTATTATCCTATTATTACATTATTTCTGTAATAGACTCATTATCACAACCAAGGTCGCCCATACATTTTCGCATCATACTAATACGCACATTACGTGTATGATAATGACCTTGACACAATAGGTGCGGCGTTCGAATCTAAAAAAATCATCTTGATTTGAAAGTGATTTGACAGGCCATGCCTTAAGAGAGACCACACACTATCGCCTTTCCGTCGGCGTCTCGTCAGCGCAGCGTTATGGATAATCGTGTCGCTGCGCAGTTGAACCAACGTTGTGTCTAGCACACTTTGTTATTGAAAATGCCATGCATGCATAATTATTCACAGCGTTACAGCATTGACATTAATGTCAAATCAAGTTAATATTTTCAATGTTAGAATGCTACCTGGATTACCGAAGCATGACCACTGACACATCGAATTAGCTTCAGCTAAATCGAAATTGGATGTGTGTGGCGAATTGCTACAAATTAACAATGAGCCTTTTGGACTCGGATCAAGGTATATTTAGGATGTCCATTATGTAAATTGAGTTAGGTAACGTATTTTTCAATAACTGCTGGCAGGGTAAAGCTTGCTGTTGCAGTTGCATGTGTCCATATACTGAAAAATGTGATAAAAGAGGTCTCAGGAAGATAAAAAAATCAAAAAGTAATATGAACTCCCATAAATTACACATATTAATTAATTTTAATATAGGTAGGTATCATGACCAAATCCACAGCATTCCCTAGTCTTACCTACATATCAGCATTATCATTAAACAAACTAACCAAGCCAATAAAACAATAAAGAAAGCATAAAGAAAGTCGTGTTTCATTGTTTGATCGTCTGATCACAGGATTTTGCCTAGCAAACATCGATTACCAACTTATCAATGCCGTCATCGCAACCTTGTTGCTACGAATAGAGGTACTCTTCGACTCGCTTCTTTGACAAATTGTAGATTTTAATCTCTTTGTAATAGGGTGTATGAATGTTCAAATACTTGGCCACAGTTAGTTCGATTTGTAATTTTGTGGTATGCATTTATAAAATTGCCGAAGACAGGAACATCGACCTATGAATGAACGTCACTATCTAGAGGGTAGCTTGGAGACAGTGTCAGTTCTAGATTACATGTGATGATTACATGTGATGTTGATGATTTCGAAGAGCGTAGGAGGGTAGACCTCGACAGTAAGCGAGATGCTCTAAAGGCCCGACCACCTACGGCCTTAACCTATCGCTACGTTGACGGAGTCCTGACATGCCCTCATGGACGAGCACTGCAGACGAAAATTGGATACTGCAGTCACATGAGGGCGCACGAGCGGGCGGACCAGCTCAGTTTCCGCTCCTAGACATAATTTGCAGTCGCTGTGGCCGAAATCGGTCAGGAGAGGAAGAGAGAGAAGACGGAGAGACATGTGATGACTTGTGTGACAATTTTGTTTGTAAGGTTGTAGCAGATGTTCATTCTAAAATTGTGCAATGTTTGTGATATGAAAACAACAAAAACAATCAAAAGCAAAGGATTAAAGTGTATTTCTGTAGGTATGTGATCTTAGCGACAAACCTACATACATAACACATGGAACGTTTAACACGATACAAAGTTAAGGGTAGGATAATGATAAGCACAACAAAGTACAAATAATTATTGACCGATTTCAAAATTGAGGTTGGTAGAATGAATTTATTTCTTCATAAACCACTAGGTACGACGCAAGTAGGTTCTAACTATGTTTATTGTAAAAAAAACCTTTTTTTAACTCCAAAGATAAAGTTATTATAACACATTGTAAACCTATTTCTTTTTATTTGTCCTTTGACAGGAAAGTTATTATAAGTTTGCGTTTCAGTGTAATGGACTAAACCCAACTCATTTGCTTGTTTTCTAATAAATGTATGGGGCTTACTTCTCGGACCTCAGCAGTTATATTTTAACTAAATACATTATTAAAAGGATTGAATACAAATCGATAAAATTTAATGTACGGTCAAGGAATTTTATTTCAGCTCCATTTCGTACCTTGTCACAGTGACAATAGTATGAGGTACCTAGTGCCTTTCATATTGATTGTTACTGTGACAAAGGTATGAAATGGTATGGAAAATAAATTTATTTGACTGTATGTCACAGAATGGATGCCTTTAAGTATATCTAAACGAGGTAGTAGTTTACCTGAGGACCAAGGCAAACGACATGCGTCGACGGCGACGGTCCAATTGACTTTAATCTCAAAATTATCCTGTTTGCGAGTTTTTGACCCCAATATTACTCCGATACTAATTTACCGTTATACCTTTATTTGGATATAATTTATTTTATTACACAACTGAGTATTTTGGTAAACAAGGTGCCTGACTCCCATCATTAACAACAACAATGATTTGTGTCAAAAATATTAAACTATAGGTACATTTCTTTGTATTTTTCTAGGTAACAAACTCCACAACAATTATTTGTGTCAAAAATATTAAACTAGGTACATTTCTTTGTATTTTTCTATCTACCGATCAATTCTTAGTAATAAAGGAAAAGTGGAAAACTCACGACTCATTCACTTTCATCTTAACAATAAGACTTATATTGGCATGTTTCTTTCTGGTTTGTTGGGAGTGGTCAGTTACTATCAGGGATGTTGCGGATGCCGATTTTTTGACATCCGCGGACGCGGATGCGGATGCGGATGTCGCGATTAGGCACATAAAAAACGTCTTATATTACACTTTTGTAATTTTTATTTAAAAAAAATGTAACTTTTAGTATTTGAACAAGAATATAGCTGCCCCACAATCGCATTAGTATACTAAATTCCAAATAAAATAAATTATTCACTACTTGTCGCTGTCCGCCATAGGCTAAAGTGCTCGACCGACGAATCACAAAAACGAAACGAGATTCCTATTGGCTAATGACGAAATTACCTGGCACTCACGCCGCCGCTAAGACGTTCCTGTACCTAACTGTTCCACATCCGCATTAAGCTCCGCATCGATTTTATGCGGATGCGGACGCAGATGCGGATGTTGAAAATAATGCGGAAGTTCCGCGGATGCGGATGCGAATATTCGCAACATCTATAGCCGTCACCCTACCGAGATTTACCATTTTAATGAAACACTTCATTAAAACAGAATTGTCGGCCATTATTTAACAAATAGCTCTCACAAAAGTGAGGTAAGATTGATAGATCACGTTACGATAGATTGGAACGTAACACGCACTCAATGAATTAGATAATATAACTATGAGGCAATCGTCAAGCAAAAACCTACATATTACAATGATACTTATGAGTATTCAACGTTTATGGAAAACAGTATATCTTTAAATAAGAGCGTTTTCACATTGTCCAATCCGATATCGGATGTAGGAATCGACATCCGCGTAGTCAGGCCGCGGGGGCGCGCCCGGGCGCCGTCTTTAGCGGTCACGTACACTACAACAAGCATTAATAAATAAATAAATATTATAGCAACATTCTTACACAGATTGAATAAGTCCCACGGTAAGCCTAAGGAGGCTTGTGTTATGGGTACTCAGGCAACGATATATAAAATATATAAATACTTAAATACATAGAAAACACCCATGACTCAGGAACAAATATCTGTGCTCATCACACAAATAAATGCCCGATACCGGGATTCGAACCCAGGACCATCGGCTTCACAGGCAGGGCCACTACCCACTAGGCCAAACCGGTCGTCCAAAGCATTATGCCTACACATACGCACACAAACGAATATTATCGGTCTGACAGCTGACGGGGGGCTCCGACATGGTTGAATTTATCGAAGGCACCTTTCCGATATCGGATGTCGGAAGACGCTTATGACAAAAACACCTGCAGGAGAGTGCCATTGGCATGAAGTCCGCCTTTTTGCGTTATTTATCGTTTTTAGTAATAATGATTTATTAAATGCTTAATAAATACAGAGAAACACAGAGATACACTACCGCTGATAACTATTTAGGCACTCGTAATTTTTTCCATACAATTGTATACAAAATCGACTTAGAGAAGAAGAATTATACCGCTTAGTCGCAGTCGGGTAACAATTTTTTGTGCAGTTTGCTTTTTTAATTTAACAGATATATCGAGCTTCAAAATGATGTACAGAATATTCGTGTAAATACATTGCCTATTTACCAAATGACAAATGACAAGCGTAAAAAAATCCATAAATCGTTTTCCAGTACAAAATCGTTTTATTTTGTATGACACACACACATAAGGGTTTTTTAAATCGTTGCAAAAGTAAACTCCAAATTTTAAAGGATGTCTTTGGCAACAATTTGAGGTTCAATATATTTACCTAACTAAAAAGTCAATCCAACATGTAAGAGAGTCATTTGCCTGCGACCGAACAGTATGATTTTTAAAATATTTTTTGTATGCAATTGTATGGTGAAAATTGCAGGTGCCTAAATACTTTTGAGCGGTAGTGTATATCTTACATTTTACTTCCTCCCGACATCCGATATCGTATCGAACAATGTGAAAACGCTCTAAAGGTGCACGACATGCACGATTACACAATTTACACATGCACGAGTTGGACGTAAAAAAAAGCAAGCGATTGAAGACTCGGCCAAAAAAGTATACCTAGTAAGGGTAACCTAAATTTGAACGTCGATCCATAATTTCTAAAGGTTCGTAAGTACACATCAAACAACTTGCAGTTGCAGTATACTCAGAACCTTAGGTACAGTCAGCAGCAGAAGTTGCTAAGCGAGCGAGGTGTTCAAAATTATCTTGACACGCTCTTATTCTCTTAACAATAAAATCGCGTCAAGATCATTTTGAACACCTCGCCCACTTAGCAACTTCTGCTGCTGACTGTACTACGACGGGCGGCGCGACAGTGCAACATCAAACATCCCGTTTTTACCCTTTGGGTACGGAACCCTAAAAAAAACAATAACAGTATTGCAAATATGGAGGCCGATTCTGTTAAATTTGATATGATTTTCAACTTATATTGATAAGGTCACGGGACGGCGAGCATCAATCAGCGTTAGCGGCTCAGACTGATTGGTGCTGACGAAATACAATCAGGAGTCGTCTAATAAGGCACGTATTGGTCGTGGCCTTAACATTGCAAATATGAACGTAAGTAATATATGATCGTCATCATGTAATCAACTGTAGCTGGAAATAACCTTCCATCCGTATCCTGCATCTCCAGACATCGCTATTTTTAGACTACGGTCATGATCATTTGATGTAGTGCTAGGGGACGTGTTTGTGGGGTCAATGGAAATGTTAATTTATTTTATCTTTACTGCACAAACAGGGCCTGACTTAGAGTTCTGGACGCCCTAGGCTGACTATGTATATCCGCCCCTTGCTTGTCTCAACTCAGAGCCACCGCCGCGCCCCCTTGCGCGCCCCCTTGGTCCTTGCGCCCAAGGCTTTAGCCTTATTAGCCTGTGGGTAAATAAGTCCCTGTGCACAAAAGAAAATACATCGGCCAGAAAGCGGTTTAAACGCTAAAAAATATAATAAAGCAATTAGAGTATCCTTAATTTGTAATTGTAAGATTATGTGATTGATAGTATTACTTGAACCAATTAAACTTTAATCGTGAAAAAATAGTCATACATTTTCCATACTAATAGTTACTTATTATAAATGCATCTGTTTCTTTTTATTTACTGTCAAGCTACAGATTTCTATAAAATTTTATGGAAAAACACTACTTTCTTTATGAAAATACACTTTTATGCTTGGTAAAATGACACAAACTAATCCTACGCGGGCTATTCCAACTTGTATATAAAAGTAGCTAAAACTCTAATATATATTTCGTCTTTTTTTGATATGACATTGAATCGTGACATCAGGCATCAGGGTCGTATCAAAATAAGTTGACAGCCTTATCAAATAGTAACACGACTTCTAGACATCGGCGCCAATTATATGGATTATCGTTTACCTACTACGATCAATGGCAAGTTTTATGCAAATACACAGCTTCCTTAATAGAGAAAAAATATGTAAATCACACTCATATAAATACTTGGGTTTGGCATAGATCACTAGGTCAAGTTTATTTGTGTACACTTCGTTAGTTAACTTATTTGCATATATATGACTATTAGTTGATGTGTTAAAAGAGGTACCCCATATTAAGGGCATTGCATTTATGGTCAAGTGGTTACATGCTTCTTGCGAGGACAAATAGTAATAGGCCAGTCTCAGCAGCATGGTAGTAATAACGATTCACTCATATACAAGCGGTATGGTAGTACAAGGGCCCGCAAATATGACATAAGAGCGTTAAACGAGCGCTACTAACGAGCTACAGCATCGCGACTGTATTGATGCAAACGCGCTACCGTGTTTGTATCGATACAGTTACTGAATCGCGTTTGCATCGCGACAGAAGCGCAACGGTATCGCGTTAGCATCGAGACAGAAGCGCGACGGTATCGCGTTTGCATCGCGACAGAAGCGCGACGGTATCGCGTATGCATCGTGATAGAAGCGCGACGATATCGCGTGTGCATCGCGATAGAAGCGCGACGGTATCGCGTTTGCATCGCGACTGAATCGTGTTATGTGGGCGAGGGCACACAGCTAGCGACCGCATCGCGACTGTATCTATGCGAACAATGCGACAGCATCGCTCCTACTGCATCGCTACAAAAAACCGTGGGCGAGCGGCCTTAGGATGACGTGTATTTTTCAAAGTGTGTGACTATTATCCAATTAAAATGCGATTTGGTAACAGACCAGATGGACTATCTATAGTATCTATTCATTTTTATGGGACAATGAGACATTACCACTTCCGTAGTAGGTATAGGATACTCTAGGAGACAATTAAAAGCACTTTGGCAAGTCATTGTGTAGAAAAGGAACTCAACGGATCGTGCATTATAACAACAATACATTCCACTATACATTGCCAAGTCAATTTAAAATTTACTTTAAACAAGATCATTTCGTGATATTGTTATCCTGAAGAGTTAATTGTACCAATATTTAATCAGCAGTCATCAAGTGGTAATTAAACAATATAGGTATGTGTAGAGTCATTATTAGTTTAATACGAAATAAAACTATGAAAACGGATTATATCGCGTATATTGAATAAATAACAAATAATCATGTAGTGTAGTTTAATAAGCTTTGTCGATAACTTATACTTCAAACTACTTTTACTGAACAATGTAAAGCCTGACCAGTAATATATGATCATTGTCAAAAGGGCGCTGTTCATTCTCATGTATAGGGTGACAGTTCAGTATAGTATGAAAAAATTAGTTCCAGTAAAATTCCGCAACATGGCGCGTGATCATATATTCCTGGTCAGGCTTTAAGTTATGTATTTACTTAGGTATATAAATAAATAAATGTTTTTATTTTACTTTTTACCCTACATTTGTACATGTATGTACAAATATTGCAACTACGAGTATATTACACAAAACATATTGAAATATAATTTAAACAAATTCTTCTAAACCTACTAATAATTAATATTATAAATGCGAAACTAAATCTGCCTGTCTGTCTGAAATGCCTATATGTCATGCTGAAACCCCTGAACGGATTTAGATATAATTTTGTATGGAGACAGACGAGACAGTTTGAGGCCCGAAGGAAGCGCAAATCCTAATACTAAAATGCATTTTCTTGCTTCACCCTATTTAGAAACAAAAATAGCAGGATGTCGTAACTACTTAGTAATTAATGCAGAAAAATATGTGCCTTTAAAAAGGCCTCGAGCTCTCTGTATTTGAATATACTAATAATTACTTCTAACATTAAACATTAGCATACCAGTTTCCATTGTTCCGGTGTTATTCACCGTAGTTTCTCTTATACAAGTGCATACCACAAAAATACTATGAACGAAAATATAAATTCCTAGTTTAAGTATTCACACTCCTTTATTCTTTAGCTAAAAAAAAGTAAATGAATGAGGGCTACCGTTTTTGTGCTCACCAGTTGGCGCCACTGTAGATGTAGGTCCAGAAAAACAGATCTCATAATTCTTCTATGCTTATTTTTATAAAATCAATACCTTCTCAAATACACAAAGGTATTTTAACGTCTAAATGTGTCATTTTTTCAACCTGTTTAATTTTGCATATATTTTAGTTGACACTTTTTTTAAACCACTAACATTTATTGAGCTATATCTATTGTTTACCATGATTAATCAAAGATGGACAAAGATTTACCACAATTATGAATAAGGAGTGAAAATTCCCGATAAAAAAACTTGTAACCCCCCAAACTTCTATGCATTTGACATTTTGAAAGACCTCCATCTATACTAGCGCCCCTAGCGGCGAAATTAAACGCGGTAGCCCTCATTTAGCCGATAGGCGATAATGTTTGTTGACACAGCCAATTTGTAAAACAGTATGTGTTTACAAACACGAGATTGCTTTCGATCATATGAATGCGTTTACGATCCGGTTAGATGTTAGGAACCTAGAAACCGATTCAGATATAAATGAAATGAAAAAAAAATCGGCCAAGTGCGAGTCGAACTCGCGCACCGAGGGTTCTGTACTTTTTTGTATTTGTTGTTATAGCGGCAACAGAAATACATCATCTGTGAAAATTTCAATTGTCTAGCTATCACGGTTCATGAGATACAGCCTGGTGACAGACAGACGGACAGCGGAGTCTTAGTATTAGGGTCCCGTTTTTACCCTTTGGGTACGGAACCCTAAAAATATATTTTCAAACTAAACACTACAAATAACATTATGGTTGCGAATTGATATCCCACGTGTCCAATTTCTTCGTCCAATGTGCATTGCGTCACACTCTCTCGCTAAGCAAAATGTAAGACGCAAAATACACATTGGACAGGTGGAATTACCACCCTTAGCCCCTTCTGAACTTTTCCGTAGTTGGGTAAAACGGTAGGTAAAAATTGGAATAAAAAGTTTCTTAAATGTTAATATATTTTTTCCTTTTTTATTGTGGGACGTACCACATTACACACACACACACACACACACACACACACACACACATTTGTACACATTTTTTTCATTGTGATTGACATCTGTATATACAATTTATAAATGTTTCTTCTTGCAAAACAGGCAATCAAATGATTTTTTTTTACACTAATCCACAATTTCCTTGAACTATAGACTTATAAAAGACTTGTCTAAGTATAATTATTCAATAAGCTGTAAATAGCCTAGGCTCAGTTTGGTAGCCTAGGTGCGACCAGTTCTAGCCGCATGTCCTAGAATCTAGAAACATCGATGATCTAGAAAGTAGTTATGTTAATATAAATATTACCAACCGTTGAAATGCCTATGCTGAATTAGGCCCATGTAACTATTGCCCATGCCCATGTTACTTAAAACCAGCATTTAAGTAAAATATGAAATGAAATATCTGACTTATGTACAAAGCGTACCTATTTGAGAATTTCATACACCTACTACTACATCGACCCTACTAACTATTAATAGGTAATCCATACTAATATTATAAATGCGAAAGTCTGTCTGTCTCTGTGTGTTACCTCTTCACGCTTTAAAAAAAAAAAAAAAAAAAAAAAAAAAAAAAAAAAAAAAAAAAAAAAAAAAAAAAAAAAAAAAAAAATGTATTGTAAGTTTTTAAATTAATTTAATTTAATGAGTATTTTAAATATTAACAATAGATTTTAAGTCACCATGTACCTAACCCCAATGGATCCTAGTTATCTTAATAAAGAAATTATAAATTAAATTAAAATTAAACCGCTGAACCGATTTAGTTGAAATTTGGTATACAGATAGTTTGAGTCCCGGGGAAGAACATAGGATACTTTTTATCCCAGAACTCATCCCTCAAGGGGGTGAAAAGGGGGGTGGAAATTTGTATGGAATCAATAACCGCTGAACCGATTTAGATGAAACTTGGTATGGGGATAGTTTGAGCTGTGGGAAATGATATAGAATAACTTTTATCCCTGAAATCATCCCTTAAGGGTGTAAAAAATGGGGTGGAAATGTATAGTGTGAACCAATTTGGGGGTGAAAAAGGATGGATTAAAGAGCAGATTTGTTTAAGAATTAAGGTACCCAAATTACTAATTCCACGCAGACGAAGTCGCGGGCAAAAGCTAGTATATTATAATGCGAAAGTAACTGTATGACTGTCTGTCTGTCACTTCTTCACGTTTAAACCGATTTAGATGAATGTTAACTAAGCGATTCAATATTTACTAAAAAACTTAAATGTTTACTCCTAGACCAAGCATGTTACTCTGTTCATGATTTTATGAAAGAGATTATTTAAAGATATTATTGTATTAACAACTATTGCACGATCATTATTATTATTTAAGGAATTGTAAAAGTAACTTTGACCAATGTATTTTTATTTTTATCTAACTATCATATTTAATTGTATATAACTGTCGTATTTCAATTGTACCTGTGTGACCTGTAAAATATTTTTTATCAATAAAAAAACTGAACTGTTAGTATGAAGACTTTATGTAAGTATCGTGCCGTATCAGGTGCCCCAACATGTTTCCCCTTCTGTTTTCAATTATTCTCAGCAGAGATCGCTTCTCACCTACCCAATCCAATACTTCTGCATTCGTTTTCCTCTCCTTCCAGCTTATACCTTCCATTCTCCATGTCCACATTTCAAAAGCGCTTAATCTGAATCTATCTCGCTGGGTTAATGTCCACGTCTCGCTACCGTATAACGCTATACTCCAGACTTAGGTCTTGATAAATACATAGTGACGTATCGGGAGCTCAAAACAGTGGCAGAAAGAAGATTGGAGTGGCGATTACTCCACCGACAAGAGCCAGGCTCTTAAGAGTTATGATGATGGTTAGATGGTTAGTATGAAGATAATTTGAGGCCCGGAGTAATGATAGTTTGTGAACTGTACTCCCGACTTGTCACCCCAACAAAAGCTATGCACAGATCTTGCAAAGACAAAGTATGGCAGAGACCATATACGTGAAATATCTGTGAAAAAAATATCTAGTTTATTGTGGTACTTCCATACTTTGTCGTGTCAAATCGGGGCAGAGTTAGCTCAAACTGACTCTACTACTATCTACTTTGACGACTGGTCTGGCCTAGTATGGTAGTGACCCTGCCTATGAAGCCAATGGTCCTGGGTTCGAAACCCGGTAAGGGCAATATTTATGTGATTAGCACAGATATATTTTCTTGAGTCATGGATGTTTTCTATGTATTTAAGTATTTGTATGTTATACATATTCTTTGTATGAGTACCCATAACACAAGCTTTCTTGAGCTTACTGTACTTCTAGTCTAAATTTCATTCAATAGCGTGACGGGTTTGCGTTGTCATTTTGTATGGGATTTTTGAGTTTCCAAAACGTCCCGTTTGGTGCGCTGTTAAAAAATCTCATATACAATTATAGACATAACGCAAACGCGAACGCACGTCACGTTATCGAATGGAATTTTTACACTTGGGGTTCTGTGGGGCTTAGTCAATTTGTGTAAGAAAGTCCTACATTTATTTATTTTTCATTTCTTATGCTCTGAAAGAGGGTCATTGTTGTTCTAAAAGGTATGCAGAAAATGATACGTGTCTGCAATAGAGCATTTTACGCTCCAAGTACGATTTTAAAAATTTTTACGATAAGAAATTAAATTGTGAGTTTAAATGGATTTGCTATACAATTTCCATTCTGATATTTGACTTCCCATTTCATAAATAACGATAATTTTGCATAAATTATTAATTGAAAGTACCCTCAAGAAATGCTGTAAAAATGTATCCTGTCGTGTCAAGAAAAAACATGCATTTTACTTTCCTCGTATTCGAAATGAAAAGTAGAGTCTTTAACTCGGGTGAAAGGCATCATTTCAGCCTAGACTATTGGCGTTCTCACTGCGTTCGAGCGTTAAAATACCTCGGCAGGAATGAGTGCCTTTCGTCCCTTGGTTAACAATCTACTACTATTTATCTTTTAAGCACTGTTTCGTAAACTGATTGGGGTTTAATTTCCTGATAAAATCTATTCTATCTGTGGACAGATCCGATTACAATTATGAAATGGTGTCCATTTCGAAACATTCCTTAATAAGTCCTTCATGCAAGATTGTCAAATAACAGAATTGAATATTGTGTAAAGCAATAATGTGGACTATTATGGACGTGCTATTATAGTTTCGATAAGTCACAGAATCGCTCTACTATTGTTGAGTTGCATGTAGAATTATACACGGTAAGCCTCAGTAACCCGACAGATCAACCACGTATCGGTCAAGGAATTTGATTTATGTAATACTTCGTTTTAGTGGACATTTTTTGATTGACATGATGATTATTTTGTTTGTCAATGCACAATGGATACAGTTTTGAAATTCGATAAGGAGCGATATCCTAACAATAGAAATCGAATTGAAAATTTGATAATATCGGCCTTGATCTAATACCTAATCAGAATGAACATGATTTTAAAAAGGTATTACGCGTCAGCAAACATAGATATAACTCCGTAATAGATGGATACAGTCTAAGGAAAATCGTGCCTCGAAAATCACGAAAATTTGATTCTCGATCAGAGGGCGCCACTAGTTTTGGCCTACTCTCGTATAGAGGGCGTTGACGGTTTCGTTTGTTATTTATAATTTTAACGCATATCCGTTAAAGACATGGGTCAAAATCAGATAAAAATAATGAATGCAAATAAAAAAATCATTTATCCATATTTAAATACATTTTAACGTATTTTTATAAATCTTCATTTTTAGTTTTAAAGTGTGTCGATAGATGGCAGTGAATTTACAGTGGTTACAAAATTTACTACGACAGTACTGCTCTATCTTATTATATCCTCTCCCAGGTAGCAAAGTGACGTCCACGACGTCATAATGACGTCATAATAAAGTCACAATGACGTCTCTGACGTCATAATGACGTATAATTGCTACCTGGGCTTTGGCGTCAGGTACCTTACCTACTGCGTTACAAGTGCCTTTATTACAATATACAATCTACATTCCAATTCACAGTTTTGATAGTTTTATGCAATCGCAAACGTTGTGTGGCTGACTTAAGGAAACGTGCATTTAATTTCGATGTTGCAATGCCAACTAAAATGTAGTAAAGTGTTTAATATTCATTGATTGATTTTAAAGAGAATTGATTGGTAGTTGAAATAGTTTGTTGAGGGTTGCCTAATTTTTTATATGAAATATAGCTAGAGTGAAATATATACAGAATGTAACAAACACAGTGGGGGTCCGTTTAAGGCCAAAAAAATTTCGCATCAAAAATTTTTTTTCTTCAACTTTTTCCTAATCAGAACACAATATACCAAATTTAATATGCCCATTAAATTGGGATTGTGTTCTGATTAGGAAAAAATAGAAGAAACATTTTATGACTCGAAAATGTTTTGGTCTTTGTACGACTATGGAGGGTTGACCAACGGACGACCTGCCTGCTGCATAGAAAAAAAAAATCATTTTTTTTGTCAGAAATATTTTTCTTCTACTTTTTCCTAATCAAAACACGATACCGAATATGCCCTTAAACGGATCCCCACTACTTTTGTATCCTGTATCTGAGTGAAACCGTAGTGATTTAAATATTATGAAATATGCCTCACGATCGTTTAATTTCTGTTCTAATCATTTCCGAAACCCTGAAAATAAGTATTATTAAGGCTTACTTAAATCAATTAACTTTGTTAATTTAAACCGTGTTTAAGCATTGAATAGTCATCGTCATTTAATGGAATCAATAACTTAAGCCAAAGTTGATCCTTTTTATCAGTATTCGTAGCTCTCTTATCAATTTAATTGAAGTCACATGGAGCCTTAATACGTTGAAATAAGGTTAAGATTTAGAATGGCAAATTTATATCCACGATTTCCCACGTGAGTGTTGTGGTCAGCTAAAACCTACAATCAAATCGTGTGAACGTATCAAGTATCATTAAAACCGAAGCGATACAGAATAAACTCCGTATCAGTTGGAATTTATACCTTATATTGATTGTAGAAAGTTGCTTATCGTGTGTGATCATTTTGATGTAAAACAACAGGCAATGATAAAGTCATTATGCGGTTAGACTTGAGACAAATCTATTTACTTAAAATGTATGTGTAATCTAATTCTCTATTAGAATATTATCGTCAATGTGTTTACAGTGTGGAAATAATGAATGGGCCCTGGAGGGAAAGTACCTTAAAACCTTAAGTTAACTCATTTCGCTCAAAGGAAACATTCTTTTATTTTTTTAAAGAAACAAAACTGCATTCAATTTTTTTTAAATTAGCTTGCGGCTTGTTTTACCCAGGAATCGAACCGACAAAAAAAAATGGTATTTTATTCTACTATTCGATACAGTTAATGTTAATGATAGAATGTGCCATTTTCAACCAAAAGGGTACTTATTGTCGGTTGTCCATAAGGCGCAATTTCCATTATAGTTTCAATTTGAAATCAACCTTATCGACAACCGAAAATGTGGTACCTTTGGTGCTTGTAAATGTCACAAATTTCTCCAAGAAACAATTAGGCTTTACACTCGTCTGTCGTACAAAATATCCATAAAATCGAATATTTAGTATTCAAGAATATTTTTTGACAAGAAAAATGAAAAATCTTTGAATGCAGTTTTGTCTATTTTCAAAAATAAAAGAATGTTTCCTTTAAGCAAAATGTGCTAACGTGATTTGATGTGGTTTTGAGGTTTTTTTCCTCCAGGGCCCATTCTTTCTTTCCACACTGTATATGCCTATTAATATAAATAGCGTTGAGTAGAAGTAACATTAGTTTTTAAAATTAAGGGTGAATGAACTTCATGTCACGCGTTGCCATAGTTATGTTAAATGGTGTATTCCCATTTGTCCCCTACGTTGCCGCAGCTCATGAGGCGGAGACAAATGGAAATTATTTATCTGAAGCGCCTATATATGTGTCTGGAGGGAACAAATGGAAATACACCATTTAAATTAACTATATATGCATTTTTGCGGTAGATGTGTGCCCTTGTAACAATGGGTGATCTACCAAGCATGTTTGTAGAATGTGGTACCTAGTATAAGGTTTTTATTAACAAACTAAGCATAGTTTGTAAATAAAAATCTACTTAGCAGTAGAAAACTTAATAATGGATGGCAGTGGGTCAATAGAACAATTTCACCTCAATAAATCACGCGTATAAAACTAATGTACAGTCAAGGGCATAAATATATATACATTCCCATAGTTTTAAAAATATGTGTACGCTATTACACCTTAGACAATAAAGTCGTGTTCGCATATTTTTGAGCCATTTGTCTGGATCGATATTTTTGCCTTCGACTGTATATGAGTATTTAAAAATCTACGTTACGACTGTCATCTTGTTCTCTGCTAAAGTGTATTGCCAAGTTATCGATTGCCATGTCATTATAATTTAAAAATAGAAATACGTAATAACGTCAATGTAACATGTTGTCGTCTCCTACTCGTAATTTGGTAACAATATAATTCTTCCTCAATTTATAACCTTGAAAAGAATTAATTTTACTGAGATGAGTGAGATGACAGCTACCACCTAACGAGGTACTCAAGCTGTATGAAAAATATAAGAATTGCCATGTTTTTTGGACTTTTTAGATTAGCTACCCAAAATTTTTGTTCCATTCGCGTTTTTTCCCATTCTGCTTTTTAACCAGGCGTTTATTTTTTCAGTAGTTAACTTAATCACACGCGTATGTCCCAGTCGCTTTTTTCCCCAAAGAGTAATTTTTCCACGAAGTCGATAGATAGGTAGGTTAGGTTTGTTAGGTAGCTTCAGATGCCCGAAGGGCAAACAGCCTAGAAATAGGAGCCCCGCGTAGCGGGGCTTCGTCGGCTCAGGGTAAGAAGGGCTTGTTCTCGGAAATATTACTCTTTGGGGAAAAAAGCGACTGGGACATACGCGTGTGATTAAATTAACTACTGAAAAAATGGACGCCTGGTTAAAAAGCAACAAAAGCTATAGGGGTACAAAAATTTTGGGTACTTAATCTATACAGTCGTTTTTTGTTATTGAACCTAACAGTCTCCACACCAATCAAACTGACAGTTAAATACGAAAGGACAAACGTTTTCACGTCAAAGTAGTAATCATACTTACTGACGTATTTTTACTCATCAATTATCTAAATGAACGGAAACCTTGGCAAATGATAATTATTTAAGATTATAATTTGTGATAATTTATGTATTCTCTTACAAAGAAGACATTATGATTGACGCTTCGCAGAAACAATAGGATGGTAGCAAAATAATCCGCAGTCGCCGCCAATGATAAATTTATGTTTTTGTCTTTTTACTACAGATTAAAGTCCTACAGTTATTTCTTCTACAAGGAGGAAAAGTTGTTTAACCCCTCGTGCTAATTGATATCAAGGCGGAAGATTCAAAAGTTAAACGTAGCGTGTGGTTCCAAAAGTGGAATGGTTCATTGCGAGGGTTGCTACGCACGAGGGTCAAATAAACTTTGGTACCAAGTGAAACACAATTTTTTTTCAGGGGTCCCTTTGTTTGACATAATTATTGAAAGTCATAATGTAATGATTGTCATATTATCATTAGTCATAATTCTGAAACCGTTTACTTTTCAGGATTTTTCTCGGGTTATCCTATAGATAGGTTAGGTTTGGTTAGGTTTGTTTTATGGCAATCGAAAAGTTACGTGTTTCTGAGAAAAACCAAATTATGACTAATGATAATATGACAATCATTACATTATGACTTTCAATAATTATGTCAAACAATAGAGACCCGTTTTTTTCATCACACTAACGCGAGCAAATTACTAACTGCAAAACGTTACAAATCAGTCCAAATGAATGCTATTAAATATTTATCATTAAAAATAATCATTTAAAAGTCATTTCCACCAGCCAATATGAGGAATCAACTCTAAATTTTCATCAAATTACTTTGCCGCTCTTGTGGATAAAGGTACCTTATATCCTTATACCGAGAAATGAATTAGAGATTCACTAGATATGAAATAATAAAGATATGTGACATTTCACGGCAAAAGGTACCTTATGGCGGCTGCCGCTTACGTCGTATGTCGCATAGCGTCGTAAATTATTGCGGCGCTACGAGACGTAAGCGCCATCCAATATTAATTGGAGCGGCGTTAATAATAGTGTAAGCTAAAACCGCCATAAGGTACCTTTACCCGTGGGACGTCACATATATTATTTACTATTTCATATACATATCTAGTGAATTTCTAATCCATTTCACGAATCGCGCTGTTAATTAGATTTAGTTGAATAAAGAAAAAGAAAATGCCGGGTAGCACTATTAAGCCCTCTGCCAAGGCGATTCGTTAAAAATGAGGAAGTAGTTTTAAAAGTTTTACAGTTGTCTAAGTATGCATCGATATTTAACGATGATATAGTGCTACCTCTTAACAGTATAAATCGTCATAATCATACGTGTAATAAGATTATTCTAAATCATAAAGCAATAAATGTCGCATGCGTGTTGAGTTTCTACATTCCTCAAATTTTACACAGGCATTTTTTTTTTTTTTTTTATACCACGTCGGTGGCAATCAAGCATACGGCCCGCCTGATGGTAAGCAGTTACCGTAGCCTATGAACGCCTGCAACACCAGAGATATTACACGCGCGTTGCCGACCCTTTAAAAACCTGTACACTCCTTTTTTGAAGAACCCCATACTGTAGCCCCTCGGGAAGACCTCGGCAGGGAGCTCATTCCACAGCCGAAGCGTACGCGGGAGGAAATTCCTCTTAAACCGCACAGTACGCGACCATTTAGGTGCTAGGGTGTGAGGATGAACACCCTGCCGATGGCGAGCGGTGCGGTGATAGAAAGCGGCCGTTGGCATCATGTCAAACAATTCTTCAGAGCACAGCCCATTGTACAAGCGGTAGAACACACACAAGGAGGCGAAGTCTCTCCTTAGACTTAAAGGTTCGATACCGCTTGTGAGTTTGGGATCGTCGACGATTCGTACAGCGCGCCTTTGGACTGAGTCGAAGGGTCCAAGCTGGCATCCAGGTGCTCCTGCCCAAAGGTGACAGCAGTACTCCATATGGGGTCTGACTTGCGATTTATATAGCAGCAGTCTTTGCCCCGGAGTAAAGTATCGCCGTGCTTTATTGAGCACACCGAGTTTTTTGGATGCCAGATCAGCCTTCCCTTCCAGGTGGCTACGGAATTGGACGTCACTGGAGATGTCGACACCGAGGATCCCAATACTCCCTGACATGGTAAGGGCTGTGCCTTCGAACTGTGGGACCACAGTAAATGGGGTTTTCTTAGCGGTAAACGCGCAAACTTGTGTCTTGGTGGGGTTGAATCGCACTAAATTGTCCCGGCCCCACACCGAAACTCTGGATAGAGTGCCCTCAATATCCGACACAAGCTTTTCACGACTCTCTAGCACCACGGAACGAGGGATGTTGGCACGGCCTGCGTAATAGGCATCCCCAGTACTGTCGTCTGCATAGCAATGAATGTCGTCGATAGACAACATGTCATTGATGTGCAGCAAAAACAGCGTTGGGGATAGCACAGAGCCTTGCGGAACGCCAGCGTTAATGTCCATGCTATTGGAGCAGCTTCCGTCTACTACGGCTCGTATGCGTCTGCCAGACAAAAAGCTAGCGATCCATTTGCATAGTCCCTCCGGCAATCCATAAGATGGTAACTTCGACAGGAGACCCCGATGCCAGACCCGATCGAACGCCTTCGCTATATCTAGGCTAACTGCCAATGCCTCACCTTGACTCTCAATGGCCGAAGCCCAGCGGTGAGTGAGATACACTAGAAGATCACCAGTCGAGCGACCGTGGCGAAAACCATACTGACGGTCGCTGATCAGGTCGTGTTCTTCTAGGTATCTCAGGAGCTTTGCGTTGATTATACGCTCCATGACCTTAGAGAGAAGGGAGGTAATAGCGATAGGCCTGTAATTCGATGGGTCCGATCTGTCGCCCTTTTTAGGCACAGGGTGCACAAGGGCCGTCTTCCACGAAGATGGAACATGCCGTTTGTTGCTAGAGAGTGTGAACATAACTCAGGAGCACACTGCTTAAGCACAAGTGCTGGAATGCCGTCTGGCCCGCTCGACTTATGAACGTTTAGGGATAGCAACTCCCGCCGAATATCCCTCTGCGTGAATGAGATTTCGGGCATGGAGTATGCACACCGCGGGATGGTGGGCGGCACGGCGCTACCGTCGTTCAAGGTTCTAGAACGTAGAACGAATTGCGATTCGATTCATTGATTTCTCACCCAAAAACTTACAAACATTTATATATGTATGCAAAATACCACTGTTGAATGGATTATTTCCATGAAATTCATAATGTAGAATTCAAAACTGTTTTTCGCATAGGTACTGAAAAAGAGGGATTTCGATAGCTTTTAGAAAAGTGGAGAAATGAATGAGAAACACAAGCAGTTGACTTTACAGTGCCAGATTTTAATGCGAACTGACGTAAAACAGATAAATAAACAAACGTGCTTCAATATTTAAATATGGAATAGAAAAAGAACAAATTAAAACATATACAATAAATGATATCAAAACTATATACAGAATTTCGAAAAACAAAGAGATTTCAATTAATAATACCAAGACCTAGATATTTATAAGGTCTGTTCTGTCCTAGTGTGTATCCCAATAATTGATAAACAAACATTTTTACTGAGAAAACAAAAGATCTTTACATATTTAATTATACGAACGGGTCTACCGCGTTTAATTAAATAAAATAAAAAAATTAAAAGATGTTTATTCTTAGATCTAGGCACATTAAA
This sequence comes from Cydia strobilella, assembly GCF_947568885.1. Taxonomy (NCBI): domain Eukaryota; kingdom Metazoa; phylum Arthropoda; class Insecta; order Lepidoptera; family Tortricidae; genus Cydia; species Cydia strobilella. Next base: position 510,761 of record NC_086052.1, read on the forward strand.
ATTAGTTACACCACCTGTTCGACACTACAGCCACGAGAAGATACCGCCACTAGAAACACGACAGACTTTATGGAATTAGGCTGTGTTGATGATTATAGTATTTTTATTACCATCATTAGATATTTTTAAATGTCACACCAATAACATTTTCGACATTAGCGGCGTCAAAGACATCGCTAAATTGAATACACTTTAATATGCGCTTTTTTTATGCATGCACCGACTCTAAATAATAACCAACTGTTTCGCGAAGATTCTAAAATATCTAGAAAAGCATCAACAAGTTTTTGCAACATTCAACTTGTTTATTCCATCAAAGACATGACAGAGACTACAAGTACGAAATGCCTTATATGGCATGTTTCTAGTGTGGAGTTTAGGCTTTTTAGTTTAATGTAAAGTAACAAAGTGACAGATACAATGAGAACTAGATTAGTTCCGCCCGCTATTGCTGCTTCAGGTGGTAATAGCAAAATAACAATGTCATCATGACCATTCTGAATTAGGCCTTATATGTAGGTATGTTGGGAATTAGGTTTGAAAGAGGTTGTACAATAGTTATTTGCAGTTAATACATATTATAATTTAATAGTACATTATGATACAAGTGTGCTAAGTTGGTCATTACACAAGAGGCGATATTGTGAGAATAAGAAAGCCGATATCTAAGATTATGAGCCAAAAATCGGTGGAATAAAAACGTCGTTTTGAGCAAGTGTGTTGAAAACTAAATTATTTAATAACAAGTGCTGACCATATGTGCTAGCCGTGCTGATGGTGCGAGAGCTGGGGCCCGTTTCTCGAAAGCTTGTAACTTGTAATACAAGTGGAAGTCCCTTTCTAACAAAAGCTGTCAAAAAGTGACATCCGCTTGTATTACAAGCTACAAGCTTTTGAGAAACGGGCCTTTGTCGATATGTTGTGTATTTAACCCCAGCTTTTGTGACCCGATGAAGTAATATTTGACTTTTTGAAATTGGTCTCAAAGTGAGACCAATTACTTGGCTTATTTTTGCAACAGACCCGCTAGCATGAGTTGCGTTCTCGCGCGCGACTGCATACATCTAGCGCGACTTCAAGTATGGAGTCGCGCGCGAGAACGCAACTTATGCTAGACCGCCAGAACTCAATCGCAATCATATCACACACAGGCAAATCAAGTTACTAAGTCGACCAATTAATGTAGTCATTTATAGTTGGTCAAACCAATTTGTCTTTGTCAGTCAGTAACAACCAGGAAAATTATACTGATCCCTTTCTTTAGGGTGATAGTACTAGTGTAAGACAAAGATAGTATGATTCTCTTTGTCTATGTTTGAAATGAGACAGTCCTTTGACAAACTATAATTTGACATTCAATCCTTGTAGTTTGTATGATACGTAGTCAACAAGGAAATTCGAAGGAGGTCATTCAAAGGTCCTAAGTATCTGTCCGTCCGTCCGCGCCTTAGCTCAGTTACCTTTCTTTTTTACGCAGCCGGGGGGGGGGTATGTGGGACGTATGATGGGCATGTCACACTGAAATTTATCTATGATCAAGTCATCACTCTCTTCTCTTCCTCCTCGCGTTATCCCGGTATTTTTGCCTTGGCTCATGGGAGCCTGGGGTCCGCTTTGACAACTAATCCCAACGATTTTTACGAGAGCGACTGCCATCTGACCTTCCAACAGTTCCAACCCAGAGGGGAAACTAGGCCTTATTGGGATTAGTCCGGTTTCCTCACGATGTTTTTCCTTCACCGAAAAGCAGCTGGTAAATATCAAATGATATTTCGTATATAAATTCCGAAAAACTCATTGGTATGAAGCCGGGGTTTGAACCCGCGACCTCCGGATTGAAAGTCGCACGCTATTACTGCTAGGCCACCAGCGCTTCATGATCAAGTCATCACTATAATCAAAGATAGATATAACTCCGTAATAGATGGATACAGTCTAAGGAAAAACCTTGCCTCGAAAATCACGAAAATTTGATTCTCAATCAGATGACGCCACTACCTTTGGCCTACTCTCGTATAGAGGGCGTTGACGGTTTCGTTTGTTATTTAACAATTTTAACGCATATCAGTGAAAGAACATGTGTCAGAATAATATAAAAATAATTAATGCAAATTATTGCAAGTAAAAAAAAACATTAATTCACATATAAATATTTTTTTTGATATTTTTATTTTTAGTTTTAATCGTGTGTCGATACAGTGAATTTACTGTGACTTCATTTACTATGACATTACCGCTCTATCTATGTCACACTGAAAGAGACCCCCATTTATTTATGATCAAGTCATCATTATAATTTAATAATGTGATGTTACGGATGTGATGTGTGACGTCCAAGACGTGCTGTTTCCTTTCAGCGGTGTTCAGTGTTCAGTGTCCGGAACGGGCATTGTATTGCAGCTATTGCAAGGTCGCGGTCACTACAATATACTTGGTGGTCAGGTATATTACAGATACTGTTAATGTTAATTGAATAGGTAAGTGATCAGGGGACCTAACCGAGCGAAACTTGTTTATATAGTCTGTCAAGCAATGGCAACGGAAATGTCCGTCAGTGGAAAAAAGCGGCAAATTTAAAAAATATAGGCGTGAAGGGTTATTTAATGTAATATACTAATGTAATGTGATATGATCCTAAGTTGGTCGAAATAAATGAATTCGTTATTATTATTTGTATGTCTTTTACATATCTCGGGACCATGGGGTCCCGGACCTTTGGGCGGCATGCGTGGGGCCGAAGCCAACAGCGCAGAGGCCTTTTAAGACAATTTAATCTAAAAGCAAGGGATACACGTGGCGGATACCATCCCCGAGCGCACAATATGATACAAAGAGATGGTCCCTATTACTATCGTCTCATAGAAAATTTGTATTTCGCACTTTTTTCTATTGACAAAGTTGTTTGACAAATAGAAAATGCCAGTCGAAACCTTCACCTTTCACATGTGTGTGGTGGTCAAAAGTCGTGGGTCTACTACCTCGGTTGTGCTGTACTGTACAGAGCAGAAAAAACATACCCGAAAAAAATGCAAAAAATGACTAAAATTTCGGTCATGATAAGTAAATCATACACAGACAAGAGGTTAAATAATGTAGTTATTATCGTGTGACACTTCGTTAATGTATTCATGATATATTTTTACTTTTTAATTGGCGTTTGTCCGCTTGGCTATGGCCGCGGGAACGAAACACAGGATTTTTTCAATGCTTAACTTATATACATTAAGTAAATAAATATACTGAACAACTTATTTTTGGATTAGTCCCATCGAGGTTAGCCTCGAAGTAAAATGTGGCTGTCCCAAATAAAACGTCAACTTTATCGTTCAAAATTGCCTGAATATTATGCCTACCTATTGATTTCTAGTTTTCCTGGTGTCATAGTAAAACTTTTTCAGTAGGTATAACAGAATAGATTTAATTTGCAGTAATAAGGGTTGAAAAACACAATAGGTAACCCGGAAATTAGGAAGTACGAATCATACTGATCCACCTTAAAGTTGGCCAAATGGCGCTGTAAGGCCTTAAGGCCCTTAAGGGACGTATTTACTTGAGAAAATTCGACCCATGCCGCTGCGACCAGGGACCGGCCCGCTATCCCTTATCGGGGTTTTATAAGGGTATTGCATAAGGCTTAACTCACCATACCCTTTGCCAGACGAAATCCTTTGTTTTGCTTTTAAAAACCCTTATATAAAGCTACCACATTTGAGTAATCGGTAGCCCAAATACCCTTACAAAACCCTTATCATCCGCTCACCAACACCTTGCATATTGCTTATAAGGGTTAGCCTTATAAAGGGCTTCCCTTTTAGCATATAAGCGTGCTAATTTAAGTCGTCTACCTTGTTCATAAAGCACACATTACTTCGAATCCGAGCGATCGTCGGCGGCGACGGCGGCGTTCTTTGACTAGGCACGTATTTTCTTTCCTTTTTATACACTACCGTAAATATATACTAATCCTGTCTCTTTCTCGCAAAGGGAAACCTTTATAAAAAGCGCTTAAAGATAAGGGTAACCCTTATTAAGGGCTAGCCTTACTTTTGGTTAGCTTTTCGGTAAGGGTTAGTCAAAGGTAAGGGTATAAATGGGCTTGCAGTTCAAAAGGGAAAGTCTTTCAATGTGTTAGCCGCAGGGACCGGACAACCCTTTCCGCGATAAAACCGTTTCAATGGACGACACTTTAACACGGCTAACACATTGAAAGACTTTCCCTTTTGAACTGCAAGCCCATTCATACCCTTACCTTTGACTAACCCTTACCGAAAAGCTAACCAAAAATAAGGCTAGCTCTTAATAAGGGTTACCCTTATCTTTAAGCGCTTTTTATAAAGGTTTCCCTTTGCGTGAAAGAGACAGGATTAGTATATATCTACGGTAGTGTATAAAAAGGAAAGAAAATACGTGCCTAGTCAAAGAACGCCGCCGTCGCCGCCGACGATCGCTCGGATTCGAAGTAATGTGTGCTTTATGAACAAGGTAGACGACTTAAATTAGCACGCTTATATGCTAAAAGGGAAGCCCTTTATAAGGCTAACCCTTATAAGCAATATGCAAGGTGTTGGTGAGCGGATGATAAGGGTTTTGTAAGGGTATTTGGGCTACCGATTGCTCAAATGTGGTAGCTTTATATAAGGGTTTTTAAAACCAAAACAAAGGGTTTCGTCTGGCAAAGGGTATGGTGAGTTAAGCCTTATGCAATACCCTTATAAAACCCCGATAAGGGATAGCGGGCCGGTCCCTGGTTAGCCGTGTTTAAGTGTTGCCCATTGAAAGGGTTTTGTCGCGGAAAGGGTTGTCCGGTCCCTGGCTGCGACCCAGGTGGCTGAGCTGTTTTAGGCATCTGCCGCGACGATGGTTCAATTCTAGCCACACTAACTGCCACTTTTTCTTTTGTATCTATTTAAGTTACAAACATAAATAAGTAGCGTTAGTTTTTCAAAAGCTTTTCTTATTTAATACAACGCAACGGACCGGGTTGTTAAAAACCACACATACGTTTCACCTCGCTAGAAATCGGGACAAGTTCGCACGTTTGCAGTCGACGCACGCATCTTCCTTCCGTCTGTTTGTCTGCGTGCTCTGCATACTGTCACCTGTTACTCAACAAGAGGTAAATTTAGCGTAGGTCACATGTGGACGCTGCAAGGGTTATACCCTGAGGACCCTGACCATGTGCATTGTCTTAAAAACAACAGTCTTAAAAACAACAGTCTTAAAAATATATAAGCAAGTTAGCTAAAAGCTACAGATTGAATTGATGTACTAGACCTATAGTTTCATTTTTTCATTATCTTAACTATATTTTTTGACATGTTTCCCATAGAACAAGTTTGGGAACAAATCAAATTATTTTATTAAATATTTTGATTTGTGTTTTTTTAAGTAGTCACACTACTATATACCTATATCAATTAAAAACTGTAATAGATGTCATATATTAAAGAAAAAGTGACGAAGCCCTCCAGTGGTGAAGGCCGGATTCGAACCGGCGTCTTTAGCTATCGCGGCTAACGCCATGAACCCCTAGGCCACCCCGCCACGGCGGTGCCCGTCCGAATTTCTCGACTATATGCCATCTTATTAAGACTAGGCGTCTTTGACCAGCTCTAAGGGCAAGCAGTGCGCGCTTGCACCTCCTAAACGAACTCCTTACGGATTTACGTTGTAGCGAGAATCCGGCCTTCACCACTGGAGGGCTTCGTCACTTTTTCTTTAATATATGACATCTATTACAGTTTTTAATGTTTCCCATAGGTCAATAGAATTTGTATTTTAATTTTAATTAATTTTAATTTTATTCTTAATTTTTTAATTTCAATTTTAATGTTTCACTGCTTATATGAGCCATGTTGCTTGAAATAAAGTATTAATAACTAATAATAATAATTATCAAAGTACCCAATCGACTTACAGAAATCCGCTCAGAAATTCTTCTAAATTACTGAGCGGATTTCTATTAGTCGATTTTGATTTGTGGTCCGAGTGAGATGCCTTTTTTTTGCCTATTTACGAAAGGTTGTCGGAAACAGAAATTAGTTTTGTACCGACATTGGGAATTATTATGAAAAAAGCGCTGGTGGCCTAGCGGTAAGAGCGTGCGACTTTCAATCCGGAGGTCGCGGGTTCAAACCCCGGCTCGTACCAATGAGTTTTTCGGAACTTATGTACGAAATATCATTTGATATTTACCAGTCGCTTTTCGGTGAAGGAAAACATCGTAAGGAAACCGGACTGATCCTAACAAGGCCTAGTTCCCCCTCTGGGTTGAAAGGTCAGATGGCAGTCGCTTTCGTAAAAACTAGTGCCTACGTCGATTCTTACGATTAGTTGTCAAGCGGACCCCAGGCTCCCAGGAGCCCTGGTAAAATGCCGGGATAACGCGAGGAAGAAGAGGAGATTGGGAATTATTATGATTTATTTAAGCAATCTATGTGTGTCGTGTGTTCCATTCTTTTTAGCCTACGCGATATGATGCATTTTTAAGCGACATCCTGATTATAAAGAAAATGGTATACTTCTTTGTTTACTTGTTTTTAAAATCCTGTTTTATTTGCTGCGAACAGAAATAAGTAAGACTAAGTAAGTTAAGGCGGCAGGTTCAGCGGCAAAAATTGTCACCAAAAATAAGCACGCCAAATATTCCGGTTTGCACGATACTATTGTCACCTATTGTGTGCCCGTTACTGTCAAGCTTTGAAAATAATAATTGATAATTGAAAAGTTTAGATATATGGATTATGGTATTAGGTAATTGAAATATTTAATTTTTATAGGTAGGTACTACTAGCTACCTATCCAAATGGTTAAAAAAAACTAGTCTATGACGAAATTGACGAAAGATGAATAAAGGATAATGAATAACAAAATTTTACACTTATATGTCACTGTCTCGATGTAGGTAAAGTAAAGTATCACATAGTATCCGTAACTAATCCGAACCAGTTAAAAATGCTCTTACACAAGACCTACAGAGAGGTGATAACAAATGTATGCCACAAGACTGCGCTAAAATTGCACTTAACCATACTTTCAATAACATACATATATGTTGACCACTAATATAGCCATTAGAATATAGACCTTAAGCCGACGTAACTAAGTCGAAATTGAGTATGATAGTAAAAGTGATTGTCGATAATATTGTCTAATAGTGAAACCAATTAAGTAATATATTTAAAAGTAGGTGATCGAGTAACTCTTCCGTTGGCATTAGATATAGATTATCTGCTCTTGATTGCGTTGTATGTTTAGTATGAAAGATTTACATTTAATTTATGACATAAACTACAATTAAGTATTAAAGCCTGTTTAGATTTCAAAATTATACAAATCCTCATCATGGTTTTTAAATGATAGGTATCATTTAAGTACTTACCTAATTAAAATAGTGTTTACCAAATTTATAAAATTATATAAAATAGTTTTATAAAATAAATATTTCATGCATTAAGCATAAGAAAGGTTTGATTTTTGAAAGAAATAAAAAATATCCAATCTATTCTATTCAATCATAAATGATTGTTTTTGATCTACGATTTTTAAATATATATAGATAAACGGTATATACCATATTTATATATAGATAAACGGTATATACCATATACCTACTTTATGATTGACAGAAAATCTTGACATTGGAGACCCTCTCCGAAACATGTCGCGCGTGTGACTTAAAATATTTGAGGTAAACCGTGAGATTCATTATTGTTTTGTATTGTTAAGCGGAATTTAAAAGTTAATTAAGTTTGCAAAATAATATAAATAAATCAAATACGCAAACCTAAGTATTATATTACTACTGAGACAAAATGACTACTGTGTTCAATTTTCAAGGGGACTTACTAATGCGAGGAAAATTGAAGAAAAATACCGGTTTTTGTTTCCTTTTTACCTACCTATTTTCTTCTAGTAGTCATAACATTATAATAAGTGGCTAATAAATAAGTGCATTCCCCGTTGCCAGGGTTGTTTGGGAGGGAAAAAAAATACCGTCCCATAGAAAATGGACCAGCCAAAATGTATGACAGCCAAATTTTTTTTCGCGATTTTGGGGTTGGTCTCATAGTAAAAGCTGCTCAGTATAATCCCAAAACCTCCCTGGCAACGGGAATGCACTTATTTTTTTGCCAACCTGTATAGAACAAAAAGTTATACAGGAACCGATGTAAGTAATATCAATATATGTAGATTTAATGTTTTGTTTTAGCGCTCACTTTTTAAATATTTAGTTTTAAGTTATATAAGTTTCTCATATAAGTGAATTGTTTAAATTCTTTTGAGAAATAAAGATCTTTAAACCGATATCCGCTCTCCGCTCTACGTTTTATCGCCTGAAAGAAGTGTAACACTTACTGTAAAGTCAACAATCTCCAGGTACTTTAAAAAATCACTAACACAAACAAAAAACTGCACACAATTGGTTAAACAGACTCACGAATTCAAAATTTTAAATCGTTCTAAACTCGCGCCATATTGCGTTTGTAACGGACAACTTGCGCGCGCACGGTTTGAGATCAGACTGACTCTGACTGACTCGAAGGCTGCGCGTGCTACTGTTTTTACTTTCGCTTTGCTTGCTGCAGTCATTATGGACTTTATGTTGATGGGTGTAAAGTTGGAATTGGAGGTTAGCAATGTTTGTTTTGGGTTTTAAGTTTTAATGTTTGAGTGGTAGTGTGCCGGCCAAGTTCGGGGATGTTAAGTGACCCTAAGTTTTTTTTTCTTAAAAAAGATAATCCTGTTCCTATGTTTTGCTGACAGGAAATGTTATATGTAACTAATATATTTATATTTATTCAACATTACATGTCATGTGCATTACAAAAGATGTTAGTTACAGGTAGTTGGTACATGACACCCTGATAGGGCACAAAATGCTAACAGATAGATAGGTACATTAGGTACTTACAATTCTAGCAAAAATCAAAACAATTAATATAATTTAAAGCTAAGATAGTTCATGCAAAGCAAAGGTATGTCAAAACAATATTAATTAAATTAAGAAGTATACAATGTGATGTCATAATCTGTTATTATAATTATTTTTTAATATTTACATAATCATATTCATTCCTACTATACAGACGTCATTATATTTGACGTGGCCAAGGTGTTCTAAAATATCTTAACATTGTAAACATGCACGCTAATGACTTGAGATTAGAGGCGTGTACAGCTTTTTGTGCCAATATCATGTTATGCCTATAGCCTGCTGGTATTATACCTAAGCAATAGGGTATGTATTTGACTGTTATTAAAATAAATTATTTTACACCATGCATGAAATAAAGCACCAGATAATTAATTATTAGAAAAACATAGATAGCAGTCATTTTTGAACACAAGTCTTATTTAATAATATAATAAATAAATAAATATTATAGGACATTCTTACACAGTTGACTAAGTCCCACGGTAAGCCCAAGGAGGCTTGTGTTATGGGTACTCTGACAACAATATATATAGTATATAAATACTTAAATACATAGAAAACACCCATGACTCAGGAACAAATATCTGTGCTCATCACACAAATAAATGCCCTTACCGGGATTTGAACCCCGGATCATCGGCTTCACAGGCAGGGTCACTACCCACTAGGCCAGACCGGTCGTCGAATTTAATAAATCGGATAGAAATATAAAAAGTAGGTGAGTTGACCGTGACGTCATTATGTAATGTTTCATATAAATTCCATATTAGCAAATCCTTTTTACAAGTTGTAAAAAAGAAACTGATTTGATTAGTAGGAAACAATTAGGCCTTTTTTTTTCATAACGTAGTTGAGCTGAAATATAAATATTAATTTTAAAGAATAGGCGTTGTAAGTAAATTATTCTTTAATAATTTCAATTAATTATACATATAATTTTTATTTTGTGTCACAAATCGTTGAACTATAATTTCGATATTTCTACACATACTTGGCAATTTCTCTACGCTTATTCACATATTCATCGATCTTTAGGCACAGCTTTAGTTAATAAAATAATCTAATTAAATAGCTGCAAGGTATGGAAGGCCAATAGTGACGTTTATAGACCGACAAAATAATAAAAATATGTACACGATTCAAATTGTATCCCAAAGAAATAAGACATATTATTGCATAGTTGTTTTATATGACCTCGATTGTACCAATCTTATTAAAATGTTCAACAGCAGAACCATAAGTTCAGGAAGTTAAACATTTGTACCTTACAGCCTTAAAGGGAATGAACGAACATTAATTATATTATGCACTGCCTTTTGCCCTTTGTATCGTCTTGGCGGGGGCACGGCCGTGCCCCCAGATACTAAAGGGGCCCACTGACTATCAGTCCGCCGGACGATATCGGCCTGTCACTTAGAACAAAAATTTTACAGTTCTGAACAACCGACAGGCCGATATCGTCCAGCGGACTGATAGTCAGTGGGCCCCTTAAAGACTTCACAGGTGAAACCCGGCCATGCATGATCTGGTAAATATTTTTACTAAATAAACATATTCAAGCAGTTCTTTTATTATAATAATCTGTAATTATTGTAATTTATAATAAAAATACAATCATATTACAATATGGCTTCTGTGAGTTTTCGCCGAATATATTCCATCATACCTCAAATTTTTGTCCAGCGTTTTTAGGGTTCATTACCCAAAGGGTAAAAGCGGGACCCTATTACAAAGACTCCGCAGCGCTGTCTGTATGTGTGTCCGTCTGTCACCAGGCTGTATCTCATTTATTTATTTATTTATTCAGGTAAATACACATAATATACAACTTAATTACAAAAGTACCGTTAAACCAGTAAGGTTTGTCTCGGTACACCATCCGCAGTAGATTTGATACAATAATAACCATAAACCGTGATAGCAAGACAGTTGCAGTTTTCACAGATGTATTTCTGTTGCCGCTATAACGGTACGGAACCCGTCGTGCGCGAGTCCGACTCGCACTTGGCCGGTTTTTTCTATCGAGTCAACTTTAGGCTTTTAAGGTTTAGCTTAGAGTCTGCCCTCGTAAATATAGTCTAGTTATTAGAAGGATTGTGGCATTTGACTTTGATTAAAACGTGTAAAAATTCAATATAAGTAAAAAACTAACAATTTGACGTTAGTCCTATAATTAAACTGTAAGTGGTATTTACCTGCTACACTCAACGTCACTGACCAGGAAATTACGTCACAAACTGCCCATTCAATAGTTAATAGAGGTCTCTAAGCTACTATTGCACCAACTTGAACATGTCATAGTGAAGGAGCAAGCTTAGTAGGTTGTTCGGGTATGGAACCCTTACCGTCGTTTTTTGCCTCCCTATCACTTGAATATGCAAAAGCGGTAAAGAGGTACGTAATGATTATCGATTTTTCGATATTGGCGGTCATCATCATCATCATATCAGCCTTTTATCACCCACTGCTGAGCATAGGCCTCTCTTCGCGGACGCCATTTATCCCGGTCCTGAGCTAATCTCATCCAGAACCCGCAATCCACCCCACGAGCCAACGGACGCCAGGCCAGGCACTCCTTTCGTCTGAAAGCGGCCATCATTCCGTTAACATTTTGGTCCACCTGCCATAACTCTGTCTGGCAACATGTCCCACCCAGTTTCATTCAAGTTTGGTAATGACGTATCCGACGTCGTGCTTGCATGTTGGCGGTAGACCCTCTGAAGTCTTATTTATAGCACATGCGTGCAACTTCGTCCAAACTTCGTCCACATAAAAGTTAGGATGACTATCTCCCTCCCACCTATTTTGTTTATTCACTTTGTGAATCATCTTCATCCAATTAATGCTACTTGTCATGGGTGAGAGGATTTCCCTCTACGTCCAAGGAATTATAGAAGAAACTACTGTAACCAGACTACTCATTATTTCTGCGACGTGCTACCATCACTTAACTGACCAATAATATACCTTATATCTTTACAATAGGGTTTACGAATAGTTAGATAAATGAATCGATAATGGACCCTGTACAAGTGTACAATATCAAATATCTTTATTTTACATAAAATATGGTACAAAAGATGGACTTAGCAACTAAGAAGCACATGCATACTTCACCAGCAACTGCAAAACACAAACGCCAGCTATGTATGCTACATAGAATTAATAATGCTAATAAATCTAAATATTATACATGTCACTTCTTATTGAAACAAATATCATACTTAATCTAATTACTATTGTCAGAATAATAATAGTAATAGTGTCCCATTTCAACGTCATGTCACACCGGTTCCGCTATGTTAAGGAAATTGCATTGAAAATATTGAAATAAGTATACCTACCTATTACTTTATATGCGTTATCCTCGTTTGACCTTGCCTACCTAAGGATGACTTGGTACAGTCAACATAAAATTACTTAGTGACGGCCAGCGGCCAAATATATCGTAACACACATAAGGTTTAAGGATGTGTCCCGTTATATTGGGCCACTTTGGCTACCACTATAATATATGTGCCATATTCAATCAAAAAGGGTACTGATTGTCGGTAGTCAATAAGGCGCTATTTACGTATAGCTTCAATTTGAAATTTAGTAAGTATTCGAACTAACCTATTAGCTCATTCCCCTTTGCCTCGCCTGTCTCGCCTATACAACAAGCATGCTAATAATGTTCCTTCTTTGGATGTGTTTCACGAGTGAAGTCTTATTTAAAAATAAATTATTGTCTGTTGACAACCTCAGGTAGCTCGGCTAACTTACCTTAGTTATAGTTAATATAAACTATTAGGTGTCTTGTTAATTAGTATTATATACTTATTCTAGATTATTGTAATGTATACTGTCTTTTTCTAGGTGTTACTGTTGACTTAATGTTTAAATTAATATAATAATGCATGCTGTGATTGCCTGTAAGTGGGGGATCAATAAAAAATGTGCCCTTTTGTAAGTTAATACTAGTATGTAAATTGTATCTTCTGTTGGTGATCCTAATAAACAAATATACAAATCAACATTATCGACAACCGACAATGTGGTACCTTTTGGTTGAAAAGGTCACATATGTTTGATGCTAACTGTACAGTCGCCATCAGATATATCGGAGCGGCCGAGATACTCAAAAATATATGAACACGCACCTAGCGCCATGACAATAGAGGCGTGTTCAGATATTTGTGAACACCTTGGCTGCTCCGATATATCTGATGGCGACTGTACAAGGGTCTTAGATTATTAGAATCCGAAGGATTTTAAGGTTTTCATGTGTTAAACTGGGGCCATAACATAAAACTCCAATAATGTCATCATCATCATAATTTAAGAGCATGGCTCTTGTCGATGGAGTATGCGCCAGTTTTCTCCCCAATAATGTCAAGTATTTAATAACATGCTTGAGAGTTTTTGTACCCGCTCCATCTGTTTTCAGGCTGTCAATATAACGACTTAAATTGCGTTACTTCATGCATCTGTATGATATCTACACAGCAAAAAATAAAAACCTAAATCGTAAGATGTCGATCGAACGAGAGTCATATTTCAATAATTTTACAAAAAATAATCTCCAGCAATTCAACCCTTCAAATGTTTATTTTTCTTTTTTCTACGTGCCAATTAAGTGAAAATACAATTTTCACCTCAGCAGCTCGAACAAGCCTACTTTCGTCACTCCCTGGAGGAAAGTGCGAGGTTCCTCACTCCAGGGAGTGAAGAAAGTGCGATTTTCCTCACTCCAGGGAGTGAAACAAAGTAGCTTTTTAATTTAGTGAAGGCCATAAACTGCCACTTCATACTTTTATTACTTTTTTTTTCTGTATTATTCTGTGTAATTCGAAATACATTTTAACTTTTAATACGTTCTCACTACTGAGGTGAAAAATTATGTGTGCAACACGAGAGCAAAGTTATTTTACATCTCGTGTTTTTGAGTCCCTCGCTACGCTCAAGATTCTACCTTAGAATATTTCGCTTTCTCGGGACTCAAAATAAACACTCGCAAGAAAAACCAACTTTCCTCTCTTGTTGCACAAATAACTATTGTTTCATATTCTTTATTTTAAGCACCGTCTTATCTCTATGTTGTAACATTACAAGCCTAGAAAGTAGACCTAGGCACACACGGCATACTTATCAATTATCATTTCATTATCTACACTAAGTACACATGTTGTAATGGTTAGAAAGTTGTCCATTCGTTGATTTGTTTTGTAGATAGTTGCAGTTTTACACTAGGAGCTAGCGCCGAAAATTGTAAGGTTTATTCGGAATTCCGAAAATTGACTCCGATGATGGAATTATGAGGATTTTTTTCCCACATAAATCTTAAATACAATTCACAGGGAATACGGGATACGGTTTTTAATGCTATAGTCTATAGCCCCCAAAAACAGGCTATAGGTACCTAGCTACATGCACTTTGTTAAGGCGCATGTGCCTTTTTGTTCTTCCGCAAGCTATAAGAAGGTGAAGGTTTTGTAGTAGCACGCGCAGCACGCGGTTAGATCACGAAGCATTTGTTTTTATATATTTAGGTTTTTGGTCGGTCGGTTTATTTACTATAGGTACTTAAATGGAGTAATGATAACTCTTCACGTGGTTACACTTAAGCACCGCATTATCGTTACTTATTTTGTCGAATAAACAATTTATATAATTGTGCATTGTGAACGAACATTAGATTAGAGATTAGGTTTAATTTGCCGCCTCACAAAATAATGGGTAAACTATAAGTTAGAAAAAAAAACCCCACAGCAACTAGGTAACAAGTAACATCAGCTATGTTGACGAACGCAATAATACTCGTATCTCGTATAACCCATGCACTCTGTGTATCCAGCTGTGTTCTTGTCGTACAATTGGCACTAAATTATTCGTTACAATACGAATATTAACTTTACCTTGTTTATATATTTTTGAAATTGTAGTTTTTGTAAAAGGCAATCCGCAGCTAGTATACGTCTTAGAAACAAAATCAATTCGTTGCCTTCCAAAACGGCGTTATTTAGAAAAAGTATATTTGGAATGGCTCCAAAATTTTTTAATAAAATTCCAAATGAGCTAAGAAATACAGATGACATGATTAGTTTTAAAAGTAAGTTATTTAAATTTTTAATTGACAAAGCATATTATAGTGTAAGTGAATTTTTGTTAGATGGTTTTGATAAGTAATGGTAACTGTGCTCAGCATGCAGCCACAGTCAATAAATGGAAAATTGTACGCCTTACGGCACAACATAGTGATACAATGATTATGTGAGACCTGTACTTATGTACCTTACCTATGTTGAACAAATAAATGCTTTAGACTTTTGACAATTTCTATTGTCGGTGAAATGGCAAGGTTAAACCGAGTATTGGGTTTTGGGAATTTAATAGTATCAAAATATTCATCAGTTTCTGATATGTATACTTATCAAATAGTTTTTGGACTTTGAAGCGATTGAGTACCTACCTACTCCCGATAATATGCACTTAGTCAAACAATATTTTGTAAGACTCCTATTAATAAAAAATAAGTCACAACAAAAAATCATCCCTCATACTTGATTATCGTGATATGTGTCTGCCTACGGCAGGAAGGACACCCTAAAGTGGGGACGTTTTTTTGTGCTTTATTTTACTACTCATATTTACTAACGATCACTAAGCTAAGCAGCAGACGGAAAGTCTGACGGACTACGTAAAACTGGCCATATTTCTTTAAAGGGCTAATCATTGGGTATTTTCTAAATAGGTACTAAATTATAATTTATAATACAAACAGTGATGCATACAAGCGTCAGAACCATAAAATCGATCTAATTATATTACTAATATTAATTTACCAAGCAATTTAACCGGAGCTGAAAGAATATGACGCGTCCGATGACATACCTGCAATAGTAAATACTATTGACGAATAGTTTCTATTTCCGGCGAAACGAATTGAAAAAAAACAATGGCGCAGTCCCTTAGCCCCACTTGTCAGTAGTCGGTTCCCTAACATAAGTATCCACTTTTCTATACAATTAGTATGACAATTTGGTTACTTAAGTTGGGGCACCGACCGTACCATCCGACTAACCCTTAACCGATTAAACCGTTAACCCAGTGTCAAATTGTACTGGTAACCATGGTCACTCCAGGTTTAACCGGTTAACCCAGGGTCAGTGGGATGGCTCGCGGTGGAATGCTCTGCGATCCCGTGTTCACCGCCACCATTGCTGCGAGACGGGCATACCGTGGAGGGTTTAGTCGATATTTGGCCCTTTGGCCACGAGTCCGACATATCCGTCCTAGTTCCCCGGCTAGGCGGAATGCCTAAATGCATTACTCCACGTTAAAAAAAAGGGTTAGTGGGATGGTGCAAGTGTCCCTTAATAGCAAGGAAATTCCCACAATGAGCCATCGGTGCGCACTTACTACCAATCTTATTATCGATGCAGATTTTAGCATTTTTAATGCTTGGGTTATACTCATTTTGTAGTATGCTTAACTCGTTCGCATCTTTCCTGTAGACATCGTAAAGTTAAGGGAATCTAAAGCTTTGAATCACTTGTTACAATAAATATAAATGTAATTTATCACATATTTTGTATCACTTGTCATGTCATACTTCACTTTCGCACTTACATACTTGGTAGAACGTGACAGGCATGATGACAGATGATAAAAAAACCGACCATATTAGCCCTACTGTAGGCATGATTGGCGCGACAGTATCTCGCCGCGAGATAGACTACCCGTCTTTTACTTAGTGTATGAATTAAAGGGGGACGTGTAGTCTATGTCGCGGCGAGATACTCTCGCGTCAATCATGTGCTAGCCCGGCAGGTGTGTTTAAAAGTTTAGACGTACACGGTACAGTCAAGGGCATAAATATATATACATTCCCAAAGTTTCAAAAATATGTGTACGCTCTTACATTTTAGACCTACACAATAAGACCTTTAGACAATAAAGTTGTGTTCACATATTTTTGAGCCATTTGTCTGGATAAATATTTTGCCTTCCACTGTACATAATTATTTACACATTATTTATATCTACGTAACTTCCCAACCTCCACCCTATGGGTGGAGGGTGGCTCCCCCGCCCGTCAATGGTGAATATTTTAGCAATAAGCTATCATTGAAGATCGTAGCTTGTTTATTATAATGTATTTTACAGTGCATATGGTGCCACTTTACCGCACTAGTGCGATAATTAGCACATTACGTAACTATGTCAAAAATTTAAAGGGCCATATGTACTGTAAAACGTTGTACGATACATGTGCAAATAGGTAATTCCTATTTTTCGATCATAGACCACAGAGCAACATAGACCTACGTGCATATGCATAAAGTTCAATTTCAGTTTTGACACTTCGATGACGTGGCGTTTCAATGATAGCTTTTGTGTTTGACACGGCGTCGAAAAGGTTAAACTGCACCCTTATAGAAGGGATACATTTTTTCAGTACTTAAGACTAAAGTAAGAAAAACGGGATATAGTACATATTTATGTATCATTCGTTCATTTTTATTGCATTTTCCACAGAAGTGATAATTTTCATCTTGACGCTATGCTATTAGCAATTCTAATGATAATTAAAAACAAAGTTATTTCATCACGGGGATTTTGATGAAATATATAATAGTTATCAGCCGAGGTTATTTATATTCCCGGTTTTCCCGATTTTTCATATACTCATAGAAATGAAATGCTTACGCCTGTAGGATTTTTAACAGCAATTTTAATGAAAGCAATATTAATCGATCCAATTTTGTTATCTTTTTTTAATACCATGACGGTGGCAAAAAAAGTTTAGGTCCGTCCGATGGTAAGCGGTCACCGTAGCTTATGGATGCAACACCAGGGTGCGTAGCCAACATTCCAATCGTTTACGCTCCGTAGCGAGCGAAACCTATTATAGCACACAAGACTACATGAATGATGAAACACCGTGGGATTGTAATTGAAAATAATTAATTATTTATTATTGTGTTAATAATAGCGATAAGGAATTCACGGCACGGCCGGTTGTGTACTTGAGTGGGAGATATTTTGTTTTACCCGCCGATAACTCTTATTGTAATTAGGTAATCTCACTTTTAACTTTATATAATTTTTATTTTTCCTATGTACCACAACAATGTTTAAATGTAAAATGTATCCACGAATGCAGTGTCGATACAAACCCGATAGGGTTTCACGGCACTTTTCTGTCTGATGTAATGTAAGATTTTAATATAGAATAAATAATAAAAAAAAAAAAAAAAGATGAAATTGATAATTCAATGAATACCTATATTAGGTAATCCGTATTTTTTGACATTTCGTTTTTTATTCTAGAAAGTTACTAGACTAGTATTTTTTATACAATTTTGATCCTTTTGTGAATTCTTATTATTAAGTTTGACATATCTATAATAATTCAATGTTTTTAAGAATAATAATAACTGCATCAATAAATTGCTCTGATATTTAGATTAAGGTAATATTTAAAACTTGACAATTTAAAAGTGCTTGTTGCTAGGCCTATTTGAATAAAGAATATATTAATTTTTAACAAGCAGAAACGTCTGCGATCGATGCTATTAAGCTTAGAATCAATTTAAAAGTGGTAAAATTACTGCCTTGGGTGAGACTTGAACTCACGGCCTCTGGATCGATACTCCAGCGCTCTGCCAACTGAGCCACCAAGACCTCATCCATAGTCAGCAAATCTTCCCACTATATGGGTCTAGGGGACCCTAGCGACATCTACCGTAAGAGCGTTACACTTCTTAAACGGCCACCGGAGTTCCAAGTCATATTGCAAATTCACCAGTTACGATGTGCTACCCATTCTAAATTAATTTTTAACAAGCAGAAACATCTGCGATCGATGCTATTAAGCTTAGAATAAATTTGCCGGTGGCCGTTTAAGAAGTGTAACGCTCTTACGGTAGATGTCGCTAGGGTCCCCTAGACCCATATAGTGGGAAGATTTGTTGACTATGGATGAGGTCTTGGTGGCTCAGTTAGCAGAGTGCTGGAGTATCGATCCAGAGGCCGTGAGTACAAGTCTCACCCAAGGCAGTAATTTTTCCACTTTTAAATTTAAAAGAATATATTGACTTTGACTTTGACTTTGAAACGCAGCTGTTACTGTCGCACTAATAAGTGATAGAGAGCGTTTCGTTATCGGAGCGCAAGCTATTTTCACTTTGGCTAGGCACCGGTGTTACATACGCGTTGCCGACCATAAAATATTGTGATCTAACAATAAAAAAATAAGCATTTGTTGAAAATATATGTAGTTTTATTACCTATAGAAAGGTATTATTCTTATCTGTATTACTTAAATAAGTGCCTTTGACATATGTACTTACAATTATAGTCAACATTAGGAATTTGAATTTTGATGAATATTCACTTATGTACACTACTACGGACTAATACATAGTACGTTTTAGCTAAGAAACCAGTTGAAATAACGGCCAGCATTATTTTAACGGGGTTTGGCGATCTTGGGCTCTCATATAATGAGTCCATAATGATTTTTCTAATATCACCAAGGATATGTTTTCTCTTTATGTATACGCTTATGTTTTCTAAAGCTCGATGGATGTGCAAATGTTTTATTGCAGATTTCGCACTCGAATGGCTTTTCACCAGTATGGACACGACTGTGTAACTTTAACCCAGAAAGTATTCTAAATTCTTTTTTACAGACTTCGCATGTGTATGGCTTTACCCCACTGTGAAGTCTACTATGAAGATTTAAAGCAGATTTATGTGTAAATCGCTTATTACACACTTCACAAGCATGTAATTTTTGCCCAGTATGTATTAGCATGTGGCTTTTTCGATGTGTTCTAGTTCGAAATGGTTTGTGGCATATTTCGCACAAAAAGGATTTCTCACCAGTGTGCGTTAGCTTATGAGCTTTCAAGTTACTTTTTAGTGTAAAACCTTTGTTGCAGATTTCACAGAAATGTGGCTTCACACCCATATGCCCATTCATATGTCTAGACAGTTCGCTTTTACGTAGAAATTGTTTCCCACATATTTCGCAACTGAATAATTTATCACCAGCATGGGTCAGTAAATGTTTCTTTAAAGTCGATTTTAGTTTAAATTCTTTATTGCATATATCGCAAGAGTACGACGTATTACTTTCAGAATGTATAAGTGAGTGCGTTTTTAAGTTACCTTCTTGTGAAAACTGTTTTTGGCAGACATTACAAGAATATGGTTTTTCACCAGTGTGGACACGCATATGTTTAATTAAGTAAGCTTTTTGGGTAAATCTTTTACCGCATACTTCGCACGAGAACCGATAGTCCCCTGTATGGTATTTCAAGTGCGCGTTTAAGGTACATTTTTGTGTATACCGTCTGTTACATACATCACATTTGTAACGTTTTTCACCTGTGTGGGTGACTTTATGAATGTCGTAACGTGATTTGAGTGTGAACTTCTTGTTGCAAATTTCACAGGAGTATCGATAATTGACCATATGAGATTTTAGGTGAGTGTTTAGGTATCCCTTTTGTTTAAACTCTTTTTTGCATATGTGACATAAGTATAAATTATCCACTTTGTTATCTTCGGTAGTGTTTTGTGTTTCATTCTTAGAGTCAGTTTCATGGCCATGCATATGGGTTTCGAGGGAAATTTCTTGATTGAATGTTTGTTGGCAGATGTGGCATGTATGCTTATCACGGCTGGCGTCGGGATCTGTAGTTGAATGGTCCAACAGTCCTGAAAAAAGACAAAAAAGATAACCAACTTACAAATAAAAAATACTAAATAAATAAAACAAACAATAGAATATGTAAGTAAATTTATGGAACCAATCATGTAAATTGAATTCAAAGTAAATTGTATTAAAATAAATAATAGATGTGTACTCGCATATACGTTTTGTAAGGGATCCGTGTATGCAATACATTTTTCACTGAATAAATTATTAATATTATTTCGTTTTAGACAGGCAGCTGATGCTGGTACGTCTAAATCATAGTTCACTTAGCACAATTTCATAGTTTAGATAGTTTGTCTAGTCTATTTTTAAATTGATTCACACTTATAGAGTTTACAACTTCAGAATATAAATAGAAATAAAACTTTTGGTTTAACTAATTACTCGTTCGTGTTACGATCGTAGAAACACTTTCAGTGAGACGTGTTGTCACAAAATAAGTAATAGTATTATCATACAGAACGGCCACGCACCGCCCCGCCCCGACTCGAATTACCTCGCCCCGCGACAGCAGATTGACCGCTAAGTACTATTTTTAAGCAACTTAATACAATGACGCATGCCGCGTGCACAGACGTGCCGTTCACACATAGAAACGCAAGTGATTTTTGATGTTTAGCGTGTCCGCCCTGTGGTGTTGTCCCTAGTTAAAACTAGTTTTCTAAACAGGTTTTTACCGTGCCCTAGATATAAAAAGAGACGTAGAGGCAGACAATATCGAAGATGGGAAGACAATATCAAAAAGGTGGCAGGAACATGTTGGACGAGGTTAGCAATGGAGCGATCGCTATGGAGAACACTCGGGGAGGCCTATGCCGGAGAGCAAGACAACCAAAGAACCGGTGTCTAATATAAACATTATTTGTTGAGCGTAGACTGTTTTTCCGATGAAGCTCGTACGCCGAAGACTGGAACGCGCCGGCCGAAGTGAAGCTACCGCTGCCAATTACCTCAGAAATACCACCACCATGTTACCGGGTTAGTGTGAGGGTTAGTAAGAACACTTATTTTAGAGTTAATAAGATGTTTAGTGTAGACTAGTTGTTGATGGACTGACGAGGCTAGGTTGGGCAGTCATATTTATATGATAGCGCGCCCGCGCCCCGCCCACTGTGTCACGTGGGTGTGTTGTGCAGAGTCAGTATCCATTTATTGGCCAATCAGCTTACGCTATTTTACAAAGTTAGGGAATAGGTAATATTTATTGTGGGACATTGATTCTTATAACTATGCACGAAATATAACAATAAAACATAAACACACAATGATTAAAAGACATAGAAAGTTACACAATAATAAAACACAAAATTAGAGAATCACAAAACGTACAATAAAAATATCTTAAAAGCTATATACGACAATCTCCCCCGCGTGTGCCAACACCGTCTCCATTCGTGGAGTATATAGGTATAAGCCGGGAAACTGGACGACGGACTTCACCCGCTCGGGTGCGAACAATGGCTACTCTTACGTGGCCATCAGGGCCGGGAAAGAGTTGTGCGATTTCGCCTCTAGGCCATGTTCCTCGTGGCATAGAGCTGTCCGCTACGATGACGATGTCGCCTATATTTAGCTTCTGCACGTTCTGGTGAGCACTGGGCCGAGGGAGGAGGCTGGGTCTGTATTCTTTCTGCCAGCGCCTCCAAAAGTGATCGGCTAAGTTCTGCGCTGTCTTCCATGACGACAGTGACATATCTTTGTCTGTGAAGACGCCCAGCGGTGCCATTGCGCTCGACCGGCCGATGAGAAAATGGTTCGGCGTCAGAGCCTCGACATCTAGGTCTGGATTCACAGGTGTCAGTGGTCTGGAGTTCACTACGTGCTCGGCTTCTAGAAGCAGCGTATGTAGAACTTCTTCATGAGGTGCTCTCTCTTTTAGTGTAGCTTTCAGTGCAGTTTTCACGCTGCCCACGAGTCGTTCCCATGCACCGCCGGCGGAAGGGTTGCCAGGCGGTATCTTTTTCCAGGTGATCGCTCGTTCAGTCAGGAATGGCTTTAGACTGTCTGGCAGCGTTTTCTTGGCCTCTGCAATTTCTCGTTCTGCTCCGTAGAAGTTAGTTGCGTTGTCGGAGTACAGAACGGTAGGCGTGCCGCGCCGAGCTATCATTCTGCGCAGTGAGAGTATCATAGAGGATGCCGAAAGTGAGGCGGCAAGCTCTAAGTGCACAGCTCGGGTAGTGAGGCAAGTATATAATACGCCCCATCTTTTCTCGCGGCGGCGGCCTATTGTAATATTCATTGGGCCAAATAAATCTACGGCTGCGGCGGTAAATGGCGGTTGATTCGCCTGGAGCCTCTCTGGTGGTAAGTCGCCTACAGGAACCTTGAGTGTGGTCCCCTTATAGGTCCGACACCATTGGCACTTATTCGTTATATAACGAATGCTACCGCGCAGACCGATAATATAATATCTCTGTTTCAGCTCGTTTATCACTGTTGAGTGGTTGCCGTGATTGTAGAGAGCATGAAAATGATGTATTAGCAGCTTGACGAAATCTTCTTTAGCGTGTAGAACGGGTATGTGTACATCTTTATCTATTCTGGCGTTCAGCACGATGACTCCATTTTTGTCGAGTTTTACTGCGATTTTATGGAGTGGCGATTTCTTCGGAATCGGCCGTCCAGTTTCCATTAACTTGATTTCCTCTGGAAAGGCTTCATGTTGACTCCGGCGTGTAAGCAATATCTCTGCTAAATTCAAATGCCCCTTATTTATGTCTGTGTCTGGTTTCTTTTTAAGCAATGCGGCTTTAAAAACCTCGGCGGCAACCAGTGTTTTAGCGGTGGCGCGGACTAAGCGTACGAACTTTGAGAACCTACATACCTCCGGCAGGTACTCAAACTTATTTTTCGCGGCGCCTACCGAGCATACGAGCTTGTTAACGCGTTCTTCGCCCGTATCGGCGACGGGCGCGGGCGTTTTCTCTGTCGGCCAATGCTCCTCGCTTTTACGTATGAAATCGGGCCCTATGAACCATCGGTGGTTCGCTCCAAATTGCGTAGGTATACCGCGCGTCGCGTCGTCAGCTACGTTAGCTGCACTAGGCACCCAGCGCCAGTTGGCGGGGGTGGTAGTGTTCTCGATTTCCGCTAACCTATGTGCGACGAACGTTTTGTACCTACGTGGGTCCGACCGTATCCACGTGAGTGCCGTTTTGGAGTCAGACCAAAAATACTTGTCCTTTATTACGTAGTCTGATTCTTTGACTATGGTCTCCGCTAACCTAGTCGCTAGTACGCAGCTCTGTAATTCCATTCGTGGAATACTAACTACCCGGAGAGGTGACACTCGGGCCTTTGCGGCCACTAATGCGGACGTTCTAGTCCCCTCGGGGTTGACGCTGACTAGGTACACGGCCGCGGCATATATTTTTTCACTTGCGTCGCAAAAAACATGCATATATGCCTCCCTATTAAATGCGGGCACGTGTCGCGGAATTTCCAAGTCCCGTAATTGTTGTACGTTATCTATGAACGATCGCCATGCGGGTGCGAGCGAGACGGGTATGGGCGAGTCCCATCCGATTCCGGTGCGCCATATCTCCTGCATTAATGCCTTGCCTAAGACGGATATGGGGCTAACGTATCCGATCGGATCGAATATTGACATCGCACTACTCGTAACCTGTCGTTTTGTGGGTAATTTCTGACCGTTAAGTACGTCCTCGGGCGTGTTGCGAAAGTTTACGTTGAAACCTAAGGTGTCACGCTTGTGATTCCATTTCAAACCTAACGTACGTTCGCTCTCGCTAGCGCCTAACAATGACGTTTCCTCTTTACTGTTAACTACGTCAGCAATAACCGCAGGATGGTTCGACGCGAACCCGCGAAGCTCGAATGACGCGCGCATATTTAGTTCGTAAACCTCGTTTACTATGCGCCTGGCGTCGTCCTCGGACGTATCGAGCGCGATCAACATGTCGTCCATGTACGTATTTTTTATTGTTTTTTCAGCTGCGATCGGAAATTGTTCGCTATGCGTTCTTGCGTTTTCGTTTTTGACGTATAGCGCGGTTGTCGGCGACGCTGCCGATCCAAATATAAGCCGCTTCATTCTGTATTCTTGCGGTGGAGAGGTGCGGTCCTCCCCCCGCCAAACGAAACGTAACGCATCGCGATCTTGTTCAACTATCTCGATCTGTAAAAACATTTCTTTGACGTCCGCTATTACCGCGATTTTACCCTCGCGGAAACGCACTAGTACGCCAAAGAGTGACTCTAATAAGTCGGGGCCAGCCAAAAGCGCGCTATTGAGCGACCGTCCGTAGGCCGTGGCGGCCGCGTCCCACACTAATCTCATTTTGCCGCGTTGCGGGTGAAAAGTTGGGAAATGCGCTAAGTACCACACCCGGGGCGCATCGAGGGGGGGCGGCAACTCCATTTTCTCCGCGTAACCTTTGTCAAGCAAGTTAGCCATATGCTTTGCATATTCGGCCTTTAACGTTGCATCTCGGTCTAGTTTTCGTTCTAGACTGTACAGCCGTTTTAATGCTTGCGCTCGGTTATCTGGGAGCTTTTCGTCGTCTGTCCGCCATAATAAGCCCGCTCGATACCTATTCTCCCCCGGTATTTTTACACAGGTGGTTTTCAGCAAGTCTAGCGCGCGCTGGTCGGGATCGGCCCGAGGTAGCTTTTGTGAAACGCCTAATGATTCTATGTCAAAATGCCGTTTCATTAGCTCTAAAGCCTCGTCGTCCGCGGTTTTAGGCCGTGCGTGCCCTACAAAATTTACCGCGGCGCGGCGCGTTCTATCTGGGCCGTGTAAAACCCAGCCCAGTCTAGTTAGGCTAGCAATAGGAAGCTCAGGCGGGCCCTCTAATATTTGCCGAGAAATGATGAGGTGCCAATTATCTTGGCCTATCACGATGGTAGGTATGCCGGTCGGGTAACTCAATTCGTCCGCGATCTTAGTCAAGTGTTCGCACTTGTCGACTACGTCACGTGGTACGCCCTGCATTCCTATGCCAATATCGCCAATCGTGATTACCTCCATCATTTCCATGTGTCGGCTACAAAAACCCCGTATTGCGACTCGTAACGTATACGAATCTGGATTTCTGACTACGCCGCCTATGCCTTCTATCTCTAGAGTTTCGCCTTTTACGCGAGGCGCGAGTTTATCGGCCGTTTCGTGAAGCATCAAAGTCATAGCCGCGCCTTCGTCTAACAGCGCGAGGGTTTGTACGGTACCTAGCGGTCCCGACACCTCTACAGGCATGACTTTGAGGTACGTTTGCGGGAGCCTAATATTATTAACCGCTGCCGCCGGAGTACTATTACCGTTCGCGGGCGCGGCCGCGTTCAGTCCGTGTAATAGCTTATGATGTCCGGCTTCGCATTGGTTAACTCCGCACGCGATGTACTTGCACTTGAACTTACGGTGAGCCGCGTCTAAGCACCTATAGCATAATCTAGCGCCCTTTGCTAAGTCCCACCGTTCAGGAATCGTCGCCGCTAAAAATTTACGACACGCGCTAACTTTGTGCTCGTGGCCGTTCTGGCAAACGGCGCACGTGCTGCGCGAGACAGGGACGGACGATGTCGGTTGTTTGGGCTTAGCTCCGGTCGACGCGGGTTTTTTTTTGTTACTATCGCGAGGCTTAACTTGCGCGATAGCGGGTTTATTACTACGCGGCGCTTCGCGTACGTAATGATCGTGGGAATCTGATTCCGACTCCGTGCTAGGATCGCGGGAAAACGCGGGGGCGCGACGCCTATCGCGAGAACTGCTTGCTCGCCTAGGGTCGTGCTCAAAAGATACCGTGTTTACTGTGTTCCGCAATCTGTTCGACGGCCTATGTCGGTTGACGCGTTTGGCTGCAGTGCTAATTTCGTTCAAAAACTCCGATAATGCAACTAGACCGGGAGTTTGACTATTAGACTGCCTATATTTTGCCCATTCGTAACGCACAATCAGATTAAGTTTGTCCACGATTTTGTTTACAAGTTCAGGCGCGTGTAGGTACTGCTCTTGTCGCAGCGAACGTATGGTTGCGACGGCATTCGCAATATGTGCGGCGAAGGAAGCTATGTTCGCGTTGTCTTCTGACAAGCGCGGCATACGTTTTATATTATGCAACTCCGTTAACACTATTTCCTCCGGGTCGCCGAATTGCCGTTCTAGCGCCTCCATAATTTCGTACGGGTCCTGAACTGTGTACATAATTGATTTCACGGCGGTCCGAGCCTCGCCTTTGAGCGCGCGCCTAATACGACTTACGTTATTGACGGCACTAAACATGGGAGACGTGTCCTCGAACTCTGCCCTAAATGAAATCCATTCGGTTATATCTCCTCCGAATGAGGGTAACTCGGGCGGCTTATGGTAGATAGGTGCATAACTGCCGTGTGGCACCTCTAAATAACGCGGTTGCGGCCTACTAGTACCCCGCTCAATGGCGGCGGCGCGCGGCGGCGGCGCTGTCTCCTTCGGCAAGGGAATTTTACTATTCACGATCGCGACGTCGTGCTCCTGTGGCCTACACTGTTGTCCTACCCAATTCCTAGTACGCCGTTCAGACTCGTCAGCCACGGTACTGCCTCTGTCAGAATTCGCCTCTAATTCGGCGATCTGCAGCTTTAATTTGGCAGTATCGGACTGCTTCTGAGCGACAACTAGAGCGGCTTTATGAACCTCGAGCTCGGCCATGAGCACCGATAATTGACTATCACGATCCCTATTTACCGATTCGCGACCTCTGATTGATCCACGAACAGACGGCGCCCGCGGCGGCGGCGGCGCGACCACGGGGTCTTTATTTACTAGCGTATTCGACCTACTGCGTTCTACTACCGTATCTTCGAATGCGTTCGAGTGTACCGAATTGTTGTCTATCTCTCCACCGCTATTCACTTGGTTGCCGGTGGAGCCTTTGCTCCATGTATGTGTCTCGGTAGACGTGGTCTTGCCGGACGAGGGGGTAGGGGTCTCTGTGGGCGCGGGGGCAGGCGGGCCCTTAGCGCGCGGTCGAAGATTTCTCGTACTCTTCGTAGACATCTTCTTCTTTCTTGACACACACGCGGGGGGTCCCTAACTATATACAAATTTACCTGCCTAACACCTATGCCCTGACGCCACAGAGCGCAACGTCAGTGCCCCTAAGCGTAAATCCCTCGGTGCACTGAATCTCCCGCAATGACAAAGTGCAATGCCTAGAGCGTTCGAAAGCAGTGTGATGGCATCACCATGTGACACATGCAACGAAAGTTGCCAGGACGCGTGAGTGGAGGAAAACCTACAACACAGCACGGTCCGACCGGCAAGCCGGTATAGTGGGGTATGGAGGGGTAATTGGGTAAGGGTCTGAGCCGAAGCGTACTTCAAGGCTCAGCGCGTTCGTTTTTCAAGCTTCTTTTTTCTATCTGAGTGGAGAAAAATCTCGACACTCAGCGCGTACTTGTTTCTTTGTTCTTTCTTCTATCTGAGTGGAGAAATTCTCAACACTCAGCGCGTACTTGTTTCTTTGTTCTTTATTCGGCTATCGAAGGACCATAATTGTTGAGCGTAGACTGTTTTTCCGATGAAGCTCGTACGCCGAAGACTGGAACGCGCCGGCCGAAGTGAAGCTACCGCTGCCAATTACCTCAGAAATACCACCACCATGTTACCGGGTTAGTGTGAGGGTTAGTAAGAACACTTATTTTAGAGTTAATAAGATGTTTAGTGTAGACTAGTTGTTGATGGACTGACGAGGCTTTTTTTTTTTTTTTTTTTTTTTTTTTTTTTTTTTTTTTTTTTTTTTTTTTTTTTGAACCTGACTTGGGCTCTATTGCAGGGGTGGCAATTAGAGCGGTAGGACTGTGTGGGGGGATGGTAGCCTGGGGAAAATCCAGGACCCTTCCGCATCACACGAGACGGTTTTTGCTACGCTGGAATACTCCTAAAGAGTTTTCGCTCCAGCGCAGATCGGTTGAGCGGTCTCAACCTGATCTGAGGGTGTAAAGGGAATCGAGCTAATGGGAGTTTTGTCGCTGGTTCGCTACAACCTAGCCTAGCCGAGAAGACTCCAGCAAGAAACTCAGCTAGGCCCGACGACTGTCGGAATGATGCTAACCGGTACGCGGCGGTACCGGGTTGATAACGGACTGAATGTGTCGATGTGGTCGCGTGGTGGACGTCCCCGCCGGCGGGCAAGCCTTTGTGTACGCGTTGTGTCCGCGATGGACGCCGCACGCTCAGCGGCCATCCTAGCGATGGACGCTGAGATTGCGTCGTCCGGATCCGTGAGTGTGTGCCTGGGACGACGGACCGAGCGTCCCCTAATCAGAGTGGATCGGGTTACTTCAGAGGGGGGAGGTGGAGGAGTGGGAACGTAGTTCGCAGCCTTCCTAACTAACGGATTTCTATGGTGCGGAGCGTTATCAAAGTAACGCCGCGAAGTCTGCTTAAAGAAACCGTAAATGGAGTTAAGCCCCGAGTCACGGTGCAAACTGAGGTTCGTCTGGTACCACGGGGCACCAGTCGCCCTACGGAGGAAACGATTTTGAATGACCTGAAGCGGCTTGAGACTTGACATACTCACGTGTGAGAATGCCACACTTGAGTATGTCATGATTGGACGAACACAAGTCTTGTAAAGGGTCAGCTTATTTCTAAGTGACATTTTACTAAACTTGTTAATCATCGACCCGAGCCTTCCTAATACGAACAGCGCTCTGTTACGTACCCTACGGATGTGGTTTCGGAAAGTCAGCCGACGGTCGAGTGTGACGCCGAGATATTTGACCTCGTTCACCCACGGGATGGGTTGGTCAAATAGCCGTACCGGTTCCACCTTCCTTTCGACCGGCGCGGTGAAAGTAGGGTGGAATATGATAGCCGCGCTCTTATCCGGATTGACTTCAATACGCCAAAGACGAAACCATTGACCGAGGTCGATGATTGCCTCTTGGAGGTATTTCCGGATAAGGTCGCGACGAACGTGAGACGTGAAAAGCGCGGTATCATCAGCAAACAGACCAAGTTGCACCATCGGGTGTCTTGGGATGTCATTTGTGAACAACGAATAAAGCGTAGGAGAGAGGACGGAGCCTTGCGGGACTCCTGCCCTAATGGGGTGTGGGGCTGATAGCGTTCCCTCCAATCTGTAGCAAAAGCTTCTGTCCGTAAGGAAATCTCGTATTATGAGTACGAGTCTGTCCGGCATTCCGATCTGGTATAACTTGTATATCAGCCCGTTATGCCAGACCTTGTCGAAGGCTTTTGCTACGTCAAGAAAGATCGCACCAGTCTTTACCCCACTTAGCCGTGAGAAGCCGTCTAAGATGTGCTCCGTGAGGCGGTGCACCTGCTGGACACACGAGTGCCCTGCGCGGAACCCGAACTGTTCGTCAATGACGATTGAATTTGCGACCGTGAAGTTAAGAATCCTAGTAAGAAGGATTCGCTCGAATAGCTTCGCGACGGAACTAAGTAAGCTAATCGGCCTGTAAGAGGACGCAGACGTACGGGGTTTACCCGGTTTCGGAATTCCGATGACCGTTGCACGTTTCCACGCGGCTGGAAAGTGACAATTGGTCAGGGCGGCATTGAAGATGCCGACCAAAACGAGCAGTAGATGCGCGGGCAAAAGTCTCAGCATGCGGTTGGAAATGCCATCCGCACCCGGAGACTTCCGAACACGCAGATACCTTACGCGGGAGCTGACTTCCTCAACCGACACCGGAACGAAAGGTGAAGTTACTGGGAGACGCGATCTCCTGTCCACCTCGGAATTCACCCTCTCGACGTGGGCTTCATCGGCAGGCAGGAGGCTGGGCGTACATTGGGACTCTAAGCTACTCGCAAGGCATTCGGCTTTCTCGTCGTCCTCGAACGCGGGGGTCGGGTGATCCGGGCGATCCAAGGGGGGAGTAGACCAAACGGCATCTGATTTGAGAGATCTAGCTAGTTTCCAGTACGCCAGATGACTAGGCTTTATCTCACCCATCAGATCCCTGAACGAGTTCTCCCGAAATTCGGCAATTCGCTGCTTGGACTCGCGGCACAAGTCCTTCAGGATTTGACGGTTTTCGGGGGAAGGCCAGTTAGAGTAAGTCCTGATAGCACGATTTTTCCTAGTCACCAACTCTCTCAGCTCCCTAGGCAGAGGGCGGCGTTGGATGTCCTCGGCCGACACCTCCCTTGAGGCCTCGCTTTTTACAGCGTTGAGGTAGTTGGTGAAAAGGTCGATCGCTTCGTCTGTCTGTTGAGTTGTGGTAATGTTGTCGGGGATGGCTCTTAACAGGGGAGAATCTGTCTTTAGGAGACCACGCGCTACCTGATCCCAGTCCACAACTGTCCTGGTAGGAGGTGCATGATTAGGGTGCGGCCCGAGTCTCAAAAGGACCGGCCTGTGATCGGAGTTTAGTTCGTGTACCACTTCTATAGAACGCAGGGTTAACCCTACGTTCTTTAGGAGTGCTATGTCAAGTATGTCGGGTCGGTGTTCTACGTTATGGGGATAGTGAGTGGGTTCAAGGGGAGTGAGGAGATCGAAAGGGATGCTTTCGAGCAAGAGACGATTGAGTCGGATGCCGTTGGGGTTGGATGCCACGCATCCCCATTGAACATGCTTACTGTTTAGGTCTCCGGCCACGATGACCGAAGGACCTAAGGAGGCGAGCCTATCAAGGTCAGTCTGAAGTATGTCGCGTTGTGGTGAAAGGTAGGTTGACGCAATCGATATTGGGGGATGACCTTCCATCGATATGCGGCAGACCGACACTTCCATGTTAGTCAGTGGCGGGGGGTCGAGACTTATGCAATGTAAACTACTTTTATAGAAAATGCACGTGCCCCCGAGTGGCCTATCCACCCTATCGTTCCTAATCTGAGTGAACCCAGGGACTCGAAAACTTCTCATAAACGGTTTGAAGAATGTCTCCTGAACTAGTAAAATGTCTACGGAATGATCGCGCAGGAAGAGAGTCACCTCATCCTTCATTCGGCTCAGGCCATTGGCATTGTAGATGCCAATGGTAAGCGAACTGGGTTTAAGCTTAAGGGAACTATGATTCATATTGGTGTTGACCGTTCTGACTGCCGGACCTAGCGGCGATTATTTTGGACAGTGCGATGTCGATCAGCGCTTCGTATTCCCTTCGCTCCAGAGGAGAGAGGGCTCCGATGCGTGGATCGACACCTGAGTGGGGGCCTTGAGCAGGCCGGCCTGCTTGACTGGCGGGAGCACCCCGGACTGATCGGGGGTCCCTCTGGGACCAGGGCGCTGAAGGCGCCGGGCGGGGGGCTGCGGCCGCTGAGGGCGGCGGGGTCCTACGCGGAGTGCCTAACCCTACGGCCGGAGGGGCTTGTGGAGCTTGTGCGTAAGCGGACTGGAGAGTCACCTGTCTCGCTTCCTGCTTGCGCCCGCTTGGTTGTGTGGACTGCGGTTTGCCAGCGGTGTTTCTACGTTTTGGAGCGCAAGGACAGCCCCCAAAGTTGGCAGTATGCCCATGGGGGAGTTTACGCTCCAAACAGTTGCAGCACCGCCTGCCTTCCGGGTCCTTGCAACCCTTCGGACGTTTGCAGCCGCGAGACTCGTGGTCGCCAGCGCACTTGACGCACCGGGGGGCAGAGCGACAGCCACGCGCGCTGTGGCCGTACCTCTGGCAGTTGTGACACTGCGAGATGTAGTTCCTCTTGTTAGGAGGTTCTACCCTAACTGAAATTCCTACGCAGTGTTTTATGGCTTGAAGAGCCTTACGAGTGTCCGGGGTCGGATCGGTCTTCACCAATACGATATCATATTTGCCCCTAGTCTTATGATGGAGGCGGCAGACTTCCCTGACGATGACTCCTTGTTTTTGGAGGTCCGCTTTGACCTCGTCATCAGGGATGTCCCTGGGGACATTCCTGATGACGGCCCTATGGTCTTTCTCCTCGGGGAACTGTCGCCTGTTGAACTGCACGCTAAGTTCCTCTAGGAGTCTGGCCAGGGCGCGGTAGTTATCGGATCCCTGAACCCATATTTTGAGACCGTAATAGGGCTCGGTTTGGATTTCGGTGTGGTGCACCGGGATGCCCCGCTGTTGGAACATAGCCCTAACAGCGGTCCATCTGTGCACGTCCACCAGAACCAGGAAATCGAGCCTATTATGGCTGACCCCTGGTGCCGAAGACCCGCCGCCATTAGCCAGAGTGGCTCTACGGGCCTGAGGGGCCGGCGCTGAGGGCGCCTTGGAGGCAGGAGTCGGCGGGGTCGCCGCATCTACTTCTGAGTCCGAAGACCCTCCGCCATTTGCCAGAGTGGCACTACGGGCCTGAGGGGCCTGCACAGAGGGTGCCGTGACGGAGGGAGTCCGAGGCGTCTTCGACGCCGGCGTCGAGTCCGCTGGAGACTTCGGCCGAGATCGTTTGCCCTTACGGCTGCGTTCCACCTTTTTCCACTCCTCCTTGTTGGTGTCAGTGTCGTCGTCCATGTCGTCGGTGGAGTAAATGAGGTCTAGGTTCTCCTGGTCCGTCAGTATGTGGGTAAAAGGAGAATGGGAGTAGCCGCGGTCGCGATCAGACACCCGCTCTTCACGCGCTTTTGGCGAGCGAGAGCGGGATTTCCTTACGCTAGGAACCGCGGGGGAGCGGGCCTTATGGGCCGGAGGGGAGTCATAGACAGGCGCGGCTGCCTTTTTACGGGGCTTCCTACGGGTGCCCACGCTTGTGGGTGCGATGGCCTGAGGGGCCGGGGGCAGGGGGGCTGGTATGGCGGCCGTCGGCGCCGGCGGCGGCGGCGGCGGTCCCATGATGGCCGGAGGGGCCGGGGCAGGCGTGGTGTCTGCCGGGGTGGCCAGAGGGGCCTGGCTGTGCGCAGCTTCGGATGGCGGCATTGAGGGGCGGATGGCCTTGCCTGGGCCGGCCACGACAACAGCCTTGTCGAGAGCCGCACGCAAGAGGTCGTTTTCAGACTTCAGGTTGCTTATCTCGACCGACTGGCGGTCGTGACTGGCCCGTAGCTCCTCCATTTGCTCCCGCAACGCCGCAATCTCGGCTGTCACCTCCATCCTAATGTGGTCGCCGCACGTACTTACAAACTAGGCCTACTAGGGTACCGGGCTGTGAATGTGAGTCTAGGGTCGTTGTCGGGTTGGTACGCACTTGTCCGCCGTGTCAGTCCACTAAATGTGTGCCTACACGAGGGGAGAGAATCGGACTGGGTTGAGGTTATTGGGCTTCGTGGTGGTATCCACCCCGTTCGTGGCTTCGTTTGGCACTGTTATAGTATCCACCACAAACGGCCACTGCGAGCGTGGTCTTTTCAACGGGCAGAGACACGCGGGTCTGACTTAAGAAAGTCTTAACTAACGGGTATCGGCCAATCGGCGTCAAGCCCACTCAGTTTTAACACTGAGCGACCACTACGAGCGTGGATTTCCAGAGGGGCTGAGACACACGGGTCAACTGGGGACTTAAGAAAGTCTGAGCTAACACACCCGGGGCTGTCCTTGTGATAATTTGCGATAAATTACCACGAGGGGGAGCAGAGAGCGAGCGAGACAGAGCAAGTCTGAGAGATCACCAAGCTATGACAACAATCAAGCAAGAGCGCACTGTGAGCACGACCTCACTCGACCGCTGCCGTAGCCGGAATGCTTGCTTGCGAGTGTATACGCTTTTTGCTGACGAGGCTAGGTTGGGCAGTCATATTTATATGATAGCGCGCCCGCGCCCCGCCCACTGTGTCACGTGGGTGTGTTGTGCAGAGTCAGTATCCATTTATTGGCCAATCAGCTTACGCTATTTTACAAAGTTAGGGAATAGGTAATATTTATTGTGGGACATTGATTCTTATAACTATGCACGAAATATAACAATAAAACATAAACACACAATGATTAAAAGACATAGAAAGTTACACAATAATAAAACACAAAATTAGAGAATCACAAAACGTACAATAAAAATATCTTAAAAGCTATATACGACATTATTATTTACACTTACTTTCAGAAACAAAATTTCTTTATAGTTATTTAAAAAGTAGTATTAAGATGAAATGTAATTTATAAGGTTGTTATTAAAGGCTATTTTCAATTTCAATTTCAATGTATCTCTTTGTTTGTTCTAGCAAACCAAAGTAAAAGCCATACATCATCTATGGCCACTGCATCCCAAACGGATGATTGTTGCAACGCTGTGTCAAGAGCAGTTGAGACGGCCAATGCATTTTCGCTTATGGCTATACAAGCTTATCGCTGCACGGCACTTCTGCTTCTAATTGTTATAAAAGTATCCCGAATAAAATTTAAACATGTTTACCAAAAAGGCTCAGTACTTACGTGATGCTAAGTCACCATCGCTGTCTCGGTCATCACACCTCTCCATTTTAACAGAGGGCTCTTCTCCTGGGCAAAAAAACGAAACAATATAAGTAACAATCTAAAATCCATACAAAGATTATACAACCTTGACAGGTTTAATGACTGATATGACTTTTGAGAGTTGTTACTTACGTAGCATAGGTTCATCACTTAATGTGTCTTCATGAGACATCTCAGACTTGAGGGCTTTTTTGTCTAGAACAAATATGAAATATATGTCATAATAAAATAAAAAATTGTGACCTGTAATATCTTATTACCAATAAATTATGTCTATGTCTAATATAAGTATGTTACAAATATATATTGCAAGATTTAAGAGGTAGTAAATAAAAAGTATTAACTTCTGCAATTGTAAAAAATGTTTATTTTCATTTGGTTTTACCAATAGAAGGTATAAATAGTGTAAAGAAACCAACTGCCCCTTTGCCGTTGTTTTGTTTTGCATATTGGGTCATGTTTCTTCTTAGTTTAAGAACAATTACTATTATCAAAAAACCAAAAGCAGTAATCCAAAGGGGACATACATAGCTTACTTTTTCTTTGCAGTATTTTTTCCATGCAAACCTGCAGCTCTCTCTGGATGCGATTCACTTGCTGTTTGAAGTCACTTGCATTCCGGAGACGGCACACACACATCTCACAGATGCCACAATCATCATTGCCTAGGGTAAGCTGCAAACAGAAATAGTAGTATTAATTACGAAGTACTAAGTACCTTAGTGTTGCAGTTGCACAATCAATTCATCAATTTCAACTTCATCAATTTGATTAATTTAATTTACAAACACATTTACTACTTATAGGCAGATTGAAGACACCATTCGGACCCAGAAAATAGCTTAACACCAATCATTAAGCAAGAAAACGTCTTTAAAAACGCGCTAAAATGTATTATCTACACCACAATAACCTAGTTATGATTTCGATCTTTAAAATGTAGGAAACATCATAAATACAGAAGCTTATGGATTATTAAACTTATATTTACATCTACATCGAAGCAATCCGTGAGCATATCAGAATATATCTCATTTCTGCCGAGATGTGTGTAGAGAGTTTTGAGACCCTTGTCTGGCGGTCGTAGCAGGCAGCAGCGACATGCTTGTAATACTTCCATAGCATCAACATTTTCGAAATTAATCATAACAATAGTCAAGTAACTAAGAACAAGACTATTTGGCTCGTTAGTATAAAAAGTGATTTAAAGACTTTAAAGTCCATTTAAATTCGTATCGATTGTACTGTATTGGACTATTGGAACTTTGGTTGTCAATTTGTTTTGACAGATGCAGCTGTACCACAGACTATACAAATTTTATTGTCAAGATGTTGCGCATTAGTGCCAAGAGCCTGACACTCTTTGATAGAGAAAGATAGAATTATTGCGATTCCTATAAGAGGAAAGAGAAAATAGTGCCATGCTTTGTCCTTATCACCGACCGGGTTTTTTTTCATGGTCGGGTTATGGCAGCATAGACAGGAGGCGATGGCGAATTACCGAAATTTATAAGAGTGAAAGAGAAAAAGGATTATGCTGCCATACATTAACCTGTCAATACTATGAATATGTCTTTCTCTTACCCCTGGTCGCTCGGTTTCATGTCTATAACTACTATACTATGTCTATGATTAGTGCGCAACAATGCGTAATGTTTGAATGTTTGCCACAGAAAACCTGCTCTAAATGGCTAGGAATTTTGTGGTGCGATGTTTTAATTATAAGCTGAGAGACTTTAGAAAGAACAAACTCAGTTGTTGTAAAGTTCGGCTCGTTTTTAATCGTTTCGAAAAACGTCTCATGGCCGTCAGTGTCATGGCTTAAAGGACTCGCATCCAGGCCATAATTGTTAAAAAAAAAATGTCAGTGTCAAAACTGTCAAATAAATAATTGTTTTTGTGGGTCAAGCTGAAAAATACTGAGAATGCAAATGCATTTCAATTTATAACATTAAGACTGCAGATGCTAATAAAGGTAAAATGAGTGATTTTGTAAACGCTACGGAGGCAGCATCGCTTGCTGTTACATTCGATCAAGCAGGACAGATAGATAAAGCGGTAGAATGCTACAGAACAGCAGCAAGACTATTGGATAGAGTTCGCGATCAAGTTCCTCCAGAACGGCAAACAGAACTACGTGATAAAGTACGACAATATCTTCAGAGAGCTACCCTCTTGCAGGAACAAGAAGGTAATTTACACGTAGGTGTATATTTTATAAATTAACACAGGTTTAATTCCAGCGCGTTTTTTATCAACTTCATTGGATCATGCATTGCGTGTTGATGACTCACGCAAGTATGAGTGTTTGAACGGTTTTTATTGACTTTAGAACGGTCTATGAACAGTTATCTGGCCTAAGATTTTCATAGCAATGTTTATTTACTGCAAATGGGTATAGTTTTAATAGTTGGTAATAATAGTTTTCTTGGCTTAATCACAATGAGAGTACGTACATAACTTTCTTAAATAAATAAATATAAAATACCCATAACATCAATATACTTATACCAGATTAGAAAAAAAAATGTAATAAGATTTTTGGCATTTTTTCTATAGAAGTAAATGTAAGGTCCTAAATACACAGATTGATCAATAGAAATGTATTCTATATGATATTTATCTATATGATATTTTGCTAAGCTATTATGAAATGCTTTCCCCGTAAAGCTTGTAATATGTACACATTTACACAACTTTGGGAATAAATCAAATTATTTTAGCAAATATTTTTTGATTTGTGTTTTAACCCCTCGAACGCCCGTGTCAAAAATTTGCTACCGAATTAATAACCTTGAAATTGTAAGTTAAAGTTCAAATTGTCTGTGACGTATACGGGACAAGGCATTCGAAGGGTTAAGTAGTCACACTACTATATATATATATATAAATTATAAACTTAAATACATGTCATATATTAAAGAAAAAGTGACGAAGCCCTCCAGTGGTGAAGCCCGAATCCAGCACTATTTCAGCTTGTAATATGTGTCAATAGATATTCAATATTATTTTTAAACCTTTTTAAAACAATGCATAAATCTTATCATCAGTTTAAAATTAGTTTAAAATAAAACTACCTTACAAAAGCCTTATTTCAGATAAGTCACAGCAAGCTGAGAGTGAGCGAGGGCTGCAGCAATGCTACTTCCTCCTGCAGCAGGCACTGGATGCAGATGAAGCCGGTCTTGAGGACCTGGCACTGCAGTTGTACACACAGGCCGTAGAACTGGCAGTTACTATAGTAAGTTGGCATGACTAATTCAAGATTGAAGGCAATCTTTATTGAAGACATAGCAATAAGCACTTTCGAATCATCAGTGGCAAAACCAACTTGTAGTGCAATTATTATTATGATGATGGTGGTGATGATGGTATCCTGTTATCCCTCATCAGGACCATAGGGCTCTCAGAAGGGATTTCCATTTTTTGCGGGCTAGCACGGCCTCCTCCAGCTCCGCCCAGCCGAGGCCAACTGGTGCAGCCTCCTTTTACACTATGCGCCCCCAGGTGGTATGTGGCCGACCTTGCCCCCTTTTTCCCGGGAATTATCATTATTATTGAAAGAAATTAAGTTGTTATAATGATGTCAAGTTTTATGATATAAATTTTAAATTTAAGATTGTAAAAATAAATACTTTTTAGTATTTGTTCCTATAGCGGCAACAGAAATACATCATCTGTGAAAATTTCAACAGTCTAGCTATCACGGTTCATAAGATACAGCCTGGTGACAGACGGACAGCGAAGTCTTAGTAATAGGATCCCGTATTTACCCTTTGGGTACGGAACCCTACAAACAACAAAAGTAATACATTGAAATCTCAATTTTAAGGTGTTTTATAAATATAATTTATGTTGTCTTTGTGCTATATTAATATAAATAACAGACAAATAACACTATTATTAACATTATGAGTAGTATAAAAAACAATAGTTTACAATTATTAATGATTTTGATTTCAGAAATCAAGTGATCCAGACATACAGACAAAAGTAAAGAACCTGGCAAGACAGGCGCTGGATCGAGCTGAGGAATTGAAGGGCATCGACAAAATAGGAGCCATGTCGTTAAACGAAGCTAAGAGGCCGCGTAAGTATCCGCGTGTTAATAATTACCAGACATCGGATTCTATGGGGCAGAAATTATTGACAGGTAAGAAGTTCCTATATGGTTCCTATATAATTTCATGCCAAAGGAGAATGGAAAGGAGCATACTTAAAATAAGAAAAAATTACAAGATCAGACATTCCATAAACAGAGAAAAAATGGAGATGGGCTGGCCATGTTGCTAGACTCCAGGACGAGAGGTGGACCTTACAGGCGACAGCCTGGAAAGGTCCAAATGGAAAAAGGAAGAGAAGACGGCCATTGGCAGTTGGCACGCTGGTCTGAAGACATAATTAAAATAGCGGGGGTCAACTGGATATGGGAGGCCCAAGACCGAAAAAAATGGAAGAATCTGGAAGAGGCCTGTAACTCTTAGGAGGGTTCTGGAGTAATTTTTTCGATATAGACAAATTAGTTTCAAATCTTAGATTAAGTTTTATTACCCAGAAATAAAAGGCTTTTTTTATTTTTTTATTTAAGGAGTTCCTGTATTGATAAACTCAATTATCAATGCTTCTCTCATGCGCTAGTGATCGCTCCAAGTTTTGTTTGTAAAAATAAAATTATGTTCAATTTATTTCAAAGCATTAACATGAAACAAAATAATAACTAAACTCCCTCCCTCTTTATTTTAAAGGGTTTTTGAGACTTCACTCATCACCATTTTTTTGAACCTAGCGATCATATAAACTTTGTCTAAACTTTATCATCAACCCCGAAATAATACTTACAAATAATTATACAGTTACAAACGAAGCTTGGGGCGATCACTAGTATTAGGGAAAAGTATATCGATAATTTAATGTATCGATATAGGAACTCCATAACTATCAATAAATTCTGCCCCATAGAATTCGATGTCTCTTTTTCTTCTTCTGCCTCGCCTTTTTCCCGTTACGCGGGGTCGGCTTTCCCAATCATGCGACGCCATTTATTTATTTCTTGGGCGACTTGTCCGTGGAGTCTCAACACCTTCATGTCCTTTCGGACATTCGTCATCCAAGTTCTTTGAGGCCTTCCAAATCCCCTCTTTTTTGTAGCGATGGAAAGGCACTTTCTAACCACGTGATCGTTTCTGATATCGATATATCGAGATATCGGATAGTACCTCTATTTAAGTTACATTAAAACATATAACGTCGTACAGCGCCATCTCCTGTAGCTGTCAAACTCACGATTTTTTTAAAAACTCGTCACGCTTATTCCGCTGATCAATTAAGGATTTGTTATGGAGATAGTTTGAGTCTTGGATAGTATTTGTATTTGAAATGGAGGGTTGAATTTATTATAGAAGCAGACAAAAACGCAGGCAGAGGCTAGTTGTTAATCATCATCATATCATTTTAGCCTTCAGTCGTCCACTGCTGAGCATAGGCCTCTCTTCATGTACGCCACTTATCCCGGTCCTGGGCTAGTATCATTCAAAAGGTCCCCGCGATTTTTCGAATCATCCCCCCAACGAGCCAACGGACGCCAGCCGCTTCTTTCATCCGAAAGCGTTAGCGTTAGCGAAGTTGTTAATATTTGACAAGAGCATTCTTTGGTTATCCTGACGTTCTTTTTTTTCAGCACCAAACAAAGCCCAGCTCCAAAGAGAACAGAGTGTTCACTTAAAAGTGAGCGGCAAGCAGGTTTACACAAACGAGGAGAAGGAGGCTCTACGGCAGACATCCAACATCAACAACAACTGCTTTCTGCCGTTCATGGATATTGATCTTTCAGAAAGGTGAGATTGTGTGAATATATTTGCTTTATCTTTACTAACAAAATGTAATGCATATTTAAATTGTGATCAAGTAATTTTAATTTTTAGGGTTCCGTACCGAAAGGGTAAAAACGGGTCCCTATTACTAAGACTCCACTGTCCATCTGTCCATCTGTTCGTCCGTCCGTCCGTCCGTCCGTCCGTCCGTCTGTCTGTCTGTCACCAGGCTGTATCTCATGAACCGTGATAGCTAGACAGTTGAAATTTTCACAGATGATGTATTTACTGTAATAATAAAAACAGAATAAAATAAATATTTTAGTAGGGCTCCCATACAACAAACGTGATTTTTAAGCCGTTTTTTTGCGTAATGGTACGGAACCCTTCGTGCGCGAGTTCGACTCGCACTTGGCTGGTTTTTATGTTTTTAATTACTACTTAACGCTGGTACCCTAGGGGTCACAACGGTTTCAAACCCCGGCGCGTACTTATGAGTTTTACGGAACATATGTATACGTCATTTGATATTTATCAGTCTCTTTCCGATGAAGGACAACCAGGGACCGGACAACCCTTTCCGCGATAAAACCCTTTCAATGGGCGACACTTAAATACGGCTAACACATTGAAAGACTTTCCCTTTTGAACTGCAAGCCCATTCATACCCTTACCTTTGACTAACCCTTACCGAAAAGGTAACCAAAAATAAGGCTAGCTCTTAATAAGGGTTACCCTTATCTTTAAGCGCTTTTTATATAGGTTTCCCTTTGCGTGAAAGAGACAGGATTAGTATATATCTACGGTAGTGCATGAAAAGGAAAGAAAATACGTGCCTAGTCAAAGAACGCCGCCGTCGCCGCCGACGATCGCTCGGATTCGAAGTAATGTGTGCTTTATGAACAAGGTAGACGACTTAAATTAGCACGCTTATATGCTAAAATGGAAGCCCTTTATAAGGCTAACCCTTATAAGCAATATGCAAGGTGTTGGTGAGCGGATGATAAGGGTTTTGTAAGGGTATTTGGGCTACCGATTACTCAAATGTGGTAGCTTTATATAAGGGTTTTTAAAAGCAAAACAAAGGGTTTCGTCTGGCAAAGGGTATGGTGAGTTAAGCCTTATGCAATACCCTTATAAAACCCCGATAAGGGATAGCGGGCCGGTCCCTGAGGACAACATCGTAATAAAATTGCACTAATCCCAATAAGGCCTAGTAAAGTTTTGAGAAATGAACTTGCCAAATTTCGAAGACATACTCGTATGTGGCTAGAAATGTTCAAAAATAACACGTCTATCACTCCTTTAAAGGTTAGCACCTAGCTACAAAACCTGTAAGTATATAAAATTGAGTTACAGCAAAATCGGAGACGATCACGTTGTTAGAAAGTGCCTTTCCATCGCTACAAGTTACTATCCGGTATCCGGCCTGATAGGAGGACACTATCCGGTATCCGACTGGGTAGTAACATACGGGCCGGATAGACAGGATACCGGATGGTAACCGAATATCCGGTGCATCTCTATTATTAACACTATTTGGGGCATTTTCTATGAAAAGGGACCTTATTGTCGATGGCGCTTACCCTGCACAGCGTCTCGCGGCATTGTATTTATATCGGAGCATTGTTTATAATCGCGTAAGCGCCATCGACAATAAGGTCCCTTTTTATAGAAAATACCACATTTATTGAAAATGTACATGTAACGCTCTCTTTTCTCTTCCAGATTCCAATACGCGATTCCCTTTGAGGACCGAGCGAGCGAGCTAAAGCTATCATCTAAGCAAGCGAGCGAGTTCGACCACTGGGTACGACCGCACGAGATTTGCTCTGACCCCAAGATGATAGTCGGCGACCATGTTGACTGCTTTAGTATTAAACAAACTGTAAGTAAAGAAAAATACATGGATACAAATAAAATTAAGGCAAGGAGTCAACTTATTTGTACAGTCAAGTTCATAAATATGATTACATTATTTCCCCTTATTGCAATGGATTAAGGTGAAGAAATGAATATATATTTATGAACTCGACTGTACCTAGTTGGTTAATTAGGGCACAGGTTACATTTAGATTTAACGTGCATAAATCACTCATTCATTCAGTCATTTTCTCGGGGAGCTGGGGCGTCGCTTGCGGGAGAGAGGTCTCGACTCTCGACCCCCGCTCCGGGTCGTTCCTGGCGCAGAGGTTGTCCATCGCGGTTCAGCGCGGAAACGCGGCTAGCGTGATGGGCACCTGTTCGCCGGGAACAATGCGGGGTGGGTTATTCGATTAGTTTTTAAAGAGTAATTTAGTTTTAATTCTATTAATAGTACCTAAATTTCTTAGTTAGATTTTTTGTGATTGTTTTGTATGTCTGTGTAAATTTAGATATTGAATACTTGATACCTTTATGTAGATAATTATTTAGTGCATAAATTGATCATTGGTGCTACAACACCCTTAGGCGCGACCATCTTGTACAAAACAGACTGTAAATAGAAAAAATACACTGATAAAAAAAAAACGATAGGTCAACTTATGGTGTACGTGTATGGGCAGGTTTTTGTGCAGGGTGGCCGGGTGTTAGAATAGAAAGTGTTATTCGTGAAACGGAACTGCAATGGCAACTTAAATTCTGTCTTGTTTGTGTGCGAACATAACACCTAACTACAGCCAGTAGAAGCTTATTAACTAGAGATGCAACGGATAGTTGTTTGGCCGGATACTCGATACCGGATATTCGGTTTGACCATCGGCTGAATATACGGTATCCGACCGCCGAATATTCGGCCGGCGGAACTATACCTACATTTCGGTTTTGATCTTCGGCAGATTTTGACCGGTTTTGTAGTGAACGTTCGCGCGGACTCATTTCTAGGACCGAAATGAGTGCGCGTGCAAGTGAGTCTAATGTTTTAATTGTTTTAAAATAATAAACGAGTACGATTATGACCCTGACTGTCTTGTCTTAAATGCAATTTGTTTACTCCGAATTCAAGCAGTTACTATCCGGCCTGATAGTAGGTCACTATCCGGTATCGGGCATGATAGTAGGTCACTATCCGGTATCCGACCGGTTAGTAAAATACGGGCCGGATAGACAGGATACCGGATAGTAACCGAATATCCGGTGAATCTCTATTGTTAACACAATTTATTGAAAATATTAAATTGTTATATACATCTAAATTGTTCTTATAAGTGATTTTACATGACCTTAACCCACATTATATCATGGTTTCCAGATAGTATCAGACTGTTCTTTCGTGGCCTCGCTCGCCGTCAGCGCCCTCTACGAGATGCGTTTCAACAAGAAAATAATAACATCCATCATCTATCCGAAGAATAAGAATAAGGATCCTGTGTACAACCCGTTTGGGAAGTACATGGTCAAGTTACATATTAACGGAGTTAGAAGAAAGGTTAGTTCATGGTTAGAATGCATAATGTGAGTATTGTTAATCAGCACTTAGAGGACAGCTTTGTATCAGGATGGCCGAAGATCGGAATGGAAATTAAAAAAAAAAACGAAATGCCAGGTAAAAAGATGTGTAGTGAATGTTTATACATTATTATTCACAACGACGGGACTTAATCGCGTAAAATAATTTTTACATTTACCTCCGACGTTTCGAAGACAGCGTTGTCCCCGTGGTCTCGGGGAAGACTGGCTAAAGTTGACATCGACGTCTTCTAGGCGCGCGAGTTTTTCGAACTACCCGCACTTGGTCTTGTTTATTTGGTTGTTACGCGATTAAGTCCCGTCGTTGTGAATAGTAATGAGTAAACGTGAAAGTTTAAATCAGTGTTGTAAATGTTTATAGTCGAAGAATAAGAATAAGGGTTCTGTGTATAACCCGTTTGGGAAATACATGGTCAAGTTACATCTTTATGGAGCAAGGAGAAAGGTTAGTTCGTATGATTAGGATGTATTATTAACTTGGTCAGCTTCATGAAGCTTATACACTCACCTGAAATTAATAATTAGAATTTTAAAATAAAAATTTCGAACGGTCCTAGTTAGATTTTATATTAGAATTACGTATACTTCTTTTTTTGCATTACAAAGAACTCAACAGTGAGCGTGCAGTTTTTATCAGGCTCGTTAATTGCTAATAATAATGGAATTATCTAAAATAGCATGGTCAATACTTCAAAATTTTACTGCAAAAAGTGGCCGATTTTGAACTACA
Organism: Cydia strobilella; assembly: GCF_947568885.1. Classification (NCBI taxonomy): domain Eukaryota; kingdom Metazoa; phylum Arthropoda; class Insecta; order Lepidoptera; family Tortricidae; genus Cydia; species Cydia strobilella. Next base: position 555,694 of record NC_086052.1, read on the forward strand.
AGCTTACTTCTGCGATGTTTTTTCTAATGCAAAAAAAATAAGTATAGTGTTAATATTAGGACCACGTTATCCCGATGGAGGGTGAATGTCATTCTCCCATACAAATTTTGAATTTAACGCCTTATTGACAATTTTGTTTAACAGTACACCTAATAACCGTGCGTGTTGGAGGGTCTGCCATCTTGTGGGCTACATCGGAAACGAAACTTCAGAACTTCACATTTACGTCTCACGCCAAAAATCTGACGGCTCCTGTGCTGCCCCCAGTGCCCCCTATAGTTTATACACGCTCCCTATTTTTTTTCAGATTATTATCGACGATCGATTACCATACAGCCGTTACAACCGCCTGTTATGTTCGTACTCAAGCAATAAGAATGAATTTTGGGTGTCGCTACTTGAGAAGGCTTATATGAAGGTCATGGGTGGATATGACTTCCCTGGGTCCAATAGTGTGAGTACATATTTAAATCATGCCTATTATAGATGTGAAAGTTTGTATATTTGAACATTTGGATTTTTGCCAGCAAAAACGTGAACGGATTTCGATGAATTGCAGATGAGTTTATTTGTAAGAATATAAGAATAAGTTAAATAAGTACCTATAAAATAAGAACATCAGAAATTGATGCCTATCTAAAAAAAAAAAAAAAAATTTTAACTGTTTATTTTTTATAAAGAACAAGAATTACAATATTCCTAGCTCCAATCTTATATTTTTAAGATTATATGGGCTAAGGGATATGGGGATGCAACCCCTGCTTACATTATTAAATTTTAATTAAATATTTTACACATTTATACATTTATGTTTATCAGCGCTTTTTTAACAATAGCCTTAATATTACTAGGTTTCTTAATTATATCTATTATATAAACATCTTAGCGGATGTCTATGAAAATTGGTTAATGCTAAATAAAATGTGGGGATGTCTTTGTTAAGACTTTCGTGACCCAAGAGACAACAAGTATTGTAGAAAAATTGTTTTGTTTATGTTACCAAACTTAGGATGTTATGCTGCGCACTTAATGCCATAAGGCCTTCTCTACCACTCAAACATTGGTTGGGTCAAGCAGAACTTAATTTGTGTTCGTGTTATCTTGATGTTCTGGGATAACACAATGTGTTATATTTTTCACAGAATATAGATCTGCACGCACTGACCGGCTGGATTCCGGAGCGATGTGCGATTCGCAGCGAGCCGGATTTCAACAGCGACGCCCTCTATGAGACCATACGGACAAGACTGCACCGGGGCGAGGTACTACCTACGCATTTTCTGAATTTTGTTAATTCCCAACGATTTTGACCTTGACTCTACATGACTTATGACATAAATGATTTTAAAAGTAATTCTTACGAGCGAAAAAGATAATTTTAAAGAGCTTACGTGTTAGATTAGAAGACCACATTAGCCTAAATGTTTATGCTTAGTGTATAAACCAGAAATGAGTAGATGAGCGAGATTGTCTTTGCATTCGAGATAAAAAGTTCTCGTAGGCAGTGAAAGTCAGCGATACTTTCGTTTGTGGTGCATAAGCTAATCGATTTTCGCTACCAGTCGGACAGCTGATAAAAACGGATTTAGACTTGACGGCCCTTCTGATATATTTTCATTTGTTTAGGTACTGGTAACAGCGGCAACAGGCACTTTAAGTGACGCGGACGCCGAACGCACGGGGCTTGTACCCGCACATGCGTACGCCGTACTGGATGTGAGACTCGCTAATGTAAGTATTTATATATGATAGATAAGGCCGTGTTGTACGGTTGCGTTCGTGGCCCACAAATGGTCTCGCCGGAAGACCAGCGCTGACTTTAGGGTTAGCATTAATTATGCTGAGGCGGGACCATTTCGTGGTAAACTAGGTATATACATTTTTGTTTTAAATATACTTTTTCTTTGTAACACGTTTGTATGAAATGTAGTTTACCATGAATAAATGAATTCTATTCTATTCTTATAGGTCTATCACTTAACTCAGACAGTTGTGGAGTTATTTTTGTTGACTACAACGTGGTTTAATGTTAAATCCTCCTGTAAAATTGCTAAATCTAGCATGATATAATAAGATAATATTACTGTCTAAATAATTCCCATGGTTATATTTTAAATGCCTTTACATTAGTGTTATTTAATTAACAAGCTAAATTTAGCCGCATCTAGAAAGAATAGCATAATAAATAGCATAGGAAAGGAAGCTTAGTTAAACGCGACTTGTACTTATCGAAGCGGGTAAAAGTAAAATATTTATCTACTTCTAGTCGCAACTATCGCGTGATGTAGAAATATTGAGTAATAAACTCTTATTTTTTAACGATTAGCAAGCACAATTTTGACATTTTAAATCAAATTAAAACTAAATTATTCTTGTAAAAATTTTGTTGCTAAATAAATTATGTGGAAGACAAGGGGAGAGGCCTTTGCCCAGCAGTGGAACACCATAATAGGCTAGTAAAAAATAAATAAATTATGATGTACTAGAGTGACTCAAGAGACAACTGTAGACTTTTATTTAGATGTGCTTTTTGTAAGTCTTACAATGGTTTTTATATCAAATTTTTTATTTCTGTCCCGAGTCATTTTATTACAAAAAAATATATTCCAGGGCGTGAAACTTCTAAAGCTCAAAAACCCCTGGTCTCACCTCCGCTGGCGCGGCAACTATTCCGAGCTAGACACCCACCACTGGACCCAAGATCTTCGATCTCAACTCAACTACGACCCGGATAGTGCGGCGCAATACGATAACGGGGTGTTTTGGATCGACTATGCGAGCATTTTGAACTTTTTCGACGTTTTCTATCTCAATTGGAACCCGGATATGTTCCAGTACACGTATTGCATACATCAGTAAGTAATTTCACCATATTAAAGATCTGTTTGTTAAGTGCACCGTGCATTTAAACCATAGTTTCAAAGTGTGACGCAGGAGACGTAATCATGGCAACCAAATTAACTCACCCAATTACTAATGTTTACAGTACACTAGTAGGAACATGATAGTGCAAATCAATATGACAATGAGATGTTTTGGTCAGACTTCGCGATATTGAGATTTTTCGAGTATCAATCATCTTGCAATATTGCCAAAACATTCGGCACCGATAGCATTAAGAAATTCAATTATAAGAAATGGGTATAATATAAAATGTTTACTAGATATATACAGTCCATTTCTCCTCTCCACCTGACCCAGGCCAAGGCTTATCCTTTTCCTAAACGAAAATTGTTTTATTTATTTATTAAAAGTTGGTCACTTTTTCCAGAAAATGGGATGCCGGCAATGGCCCAGTTAAAGACGCGTACAACATCGGAGAGAACCCTCAGTTCTCTCTCCACGTGCACGGCAAGGGGGCCGTGTGGTTGTTGCTAACTCGGCACATCACGCAGATCGACGATTTTAGGGACAATAAGGAGTATATCACGTTGTTGGTGTATAAGAATAATGGGAAGCGAGTTTATTATCCATGTAAGTACTAACAGAAAAAAACAAAAAGTCGTCTTTCTCAAACAAAGGTTGAAAACGTTTAAAAACCGGCCAAGTGCGAGTCGGAATCGCGCACCGAGGGTTCCGTACTTTTTAGTATTTGTTGTTATAGCGGCAACAGAAATACATCATCTGTGAAAATTTCAACTGTCTAGCTATCACGGTTCATGAGATACAGCCTGGTGACAGACGGATAGCGGAGTCTTAGTAATAGGGTCCCGTTTTTACCCTTTGGGTACGGAACCGTAAAAAATACATTGATACTATTGATATCAGCGCCATCTATTAGTATTCCTGTGAAACTTCTTAAGGAAGCGTGTCTGAGGACAGTTACATTATCAGGACGGCCGAGTGTAGGGTATGATTTTTTTGAGACTTTTTTGTTCATTCATCCCACTACATGTGAGTGTTTAGAGCAAAATAACTTGTAATTGGTATTTTGGTCATTTTAAACGTCATGTTTTCTTAGAAATCTGCCATTAATGATGACATTGCCACATTTTGTCTTTGCAAATGCCATAGAAATAGCTTGGCCCGAGTCTAGACCTTATGTATGTATGTATGTATAAACTCTTTATTGTACAAAGACATAGAACACAAATATGGCACAGAAATAGGCAGTACAAAGGCGAACTTATCCCTTTAAGGGATTTCTTCCAGTTAACCTTTGAGTAGATGAGAATTGATGAAGAACGGTAGACAAATATAGCACTGCGTACAATAGACTAGAGGAAAGTCAATAAATTTATAAAAGAGGGCGAAAATAAATAAAATAAGATAAAAATTTGAAGTAACAGTATAACAAATATATATAATACCTACGTTTTATAAAACCTTCCTTCCTTATTGCGAAGACATAAGGACTAAAATGGTTGGTTAGTGCTGCTCCTTTATTTTTTTTTGTTATATATCTTATTTCAGACGAGCCTCCCCCCCACATCGATGGCGTCCGCATCAACAGCCCCCACTACCTCTGCAAGATCATCGTCGGCGACACCAGCGCCGACAAATACACGCTAGTCGTCTCGCAGTACGAGAAATCACGAACGATATACTACACGTTACGGGCCTATGCGACTTGCCCGATTTCGATGGAAAAGTTGGAGAGCTATCGGCATACTAAAACGGTATGTGAATATAGGTAACTTTAAACTCTCGCGTTTTGTACACATAATTACCGTCATTACTGGGTAAAATAATTAAATGTAATCGTTAGACAATGAGTACAATCTGGGGCTCTTCAAGTCAAGAGTTAATAGGTATCTCATAGGTAAGCGTGCTCCACCGTAGACCGCATCATCACTTACCATCAGGTGGGATAGTGGTCAAACGCCTGCCTATTCATCATAAACAAAAAAAAAAGACCCTGTAATGACATTAATTATGAATATAGGTTGTTGGTGCAGGTCAGGATCTCGACGACTCAAATAAAAAGCTTCGATTTGTAGTAAACTGATGTATTGTTTCAATATTTACTGGTTTACAAAGGGTTCTTGAAAAAACGGTTAAATGCAGAAGTGGTTGATGATTGCACGAAGGATGTCTGAGGTTTTGTGAGAGGATGGATGATAGGTGCTCAACTGTAGTAATTTAGTGTTGTAAATATACCATAGTACTAGTTGTAATTTAAATGTAATTAACTTTCATGGCGCATTAGTTTTATACTGTAATGTCATGTAAATGTGGTTACAATAAATAAAAAAAATGATGAGAGTGAATTGCATGATTTGCTCAGTACAAAAATGGTTTTAAATTTAAGTTCTTCTAATTGGCCTCGATACTATACAGGCTGACCCAAAAATAACTGCTTTCCCGTTGCCAGGGAGACTTTGGGAAAGTAGTCTAAAAATATATGATTATATTATCTTAATAATTACCTTTTATTATTACTATACAATTTCAGATCTCAGGCGAGTGGGTGGGGCGAAGCGCCGGCGGCTGTGAGAACCATCGCGACACGTACAGGAATAACCCCAAGTAAGACTTTCCTTTCACATTTTAATTCTTATGTTGTGGGATACTACTACTATTTTATAAATAAGTATCCCATAGAGCTGCAATAGCTGCACACTATGCAGTGCGTAGCAGCTGTCATTTCATAGAGAACTGTCGAACTTTTCATACACGCAAATCTTAAGGAAATACGATGACGTTGATTGACGGTTAACTGCAACCGGCGCCAAAGCTTTCCAATTAAATAAACGAACAAGCTAAAGAACCTAAAAATAATGCAGTGTAAGCCTCTGGAACCTCACTGATTATCTGTACATAATTTTTTTTTAATAATAATCTATTGTCTTGCCAGGATCTACATCACCGTGCCAGAGAGCAGAGTGCCGTGCCGTGTGGTGGCGCAACTAAAGGGTCCCAAGCAGTACCAGATGGGCATGGACGCGAGGGTCGAGTCCATCAGTGACCCCAACGTTACAGCACCCTTCGTTAAAGAGTCCTCGGGCGCTTATAGGTAAGAAAGAAAGTTGGCTAAAAAGTCAAAACTCAAAATAAAAGAAAGAATATATAATAATGTAGTTGTGAATGATAAGAAAAACTATCATCTGCTCGAAAAGAAAAACTTGTTTAGAAAAAAAAACCCGGCTTAAAAAACTACGGCTAGGTTTTTTCTACTGTAAAGGATTTGTCTACAGACGCGGATTTGACCAGTGAAGTTTCAACTTATCATAGTTATGGAGTTGGTGAATTTTGTCGTGGATTTTTAAATAGTTAGTTATAACTTATGCACAGTATTAATGTGGTCTCCTGGCTAACAGGACTGAATTATAACAAGAAAATAAATATTTATTAAATCACATTTAAAATCGGGAACATTACATTCAAGTTAGCCGCGACCACGACCAGTGAAACCTGTGTCGAAACGTCGGTAAATAAAGGTAACAAAATAAATTCGTGATAGACCCGATTTTAAATGTGATTTAATGTGTTCAAAACGCGAAAGTTTTAAATGTTATATAAGAAATACTTAGCTGAAAAGCCCTTTTAAAATTTGTAATTTCCACAAATCCGGCTGCGTAGTGTTGGAGTTACCAGTCCTCCCGGCCCGTTAGGAGAGGTCATCAATTAAGAAAACCATAGTTTTTGAGGATCTTTTCTTGGCACTCTAAAAACAAATTAAATTACTTTCTTATGAAAATATTTTAATTTGTATTTTTATTTCGTTTATCTTTTCTTGGCTTTAAAGTGTCTTGGCCTTCATTTTCTGGGTTTTAAAAAGTTGATTATTGCGATAATTTGTCGTCATTTTAAGCGTAAAGGTCTTGATTTTACAATTTGGTCTTAAAAATTAGTCACAAATATTTTAGCCTGAAAGTATCGGTCATTAAAAGTTTTTATTTGCGTTATTAAAAGTCTTGTTATAATGTTCTTCTTTATAGATCTGGCTTCGTAGTGTTGGAGTTACCAGTTCTCCCGGCCGGTCATTACGTCATAACGCCGTCGACATACTACCCGGGCCAGGAGGGGCCCTTCATCCTGGAGCTCCGGTCCACCATAGAGTTGGCGTGCGAGGCGCGCGGCTAGGCGAGGTGGAGCAGGGCGAAGACTGATAATGCTATTTATTAATACCAAATGTTTATTATAGCTGCTGGACATTTATAAAGTTGAAACATGTTTATGCATGATTTGTAGTAGAGATGCACCGGATATTCGGTTACTATCCGGTATCCGGCCCTTATTTTAATATTCGGCCGATACCGGATAGTGACGTACTATCCGGCCGGATACCGGATAGTAACTGTTTGATTTCGGAGTAAACAAATTGGATTTAAGGAACAGTCACGGTTATAATCGTACTCGTTTATTATTTTAAAACAATTGAATAATTCCATTCACTTGCATGCGCTCTCATTTCAAACCTAGAAATGCGCGAACATTCGTTACGAAACAGGTCAAAAGTGTCCAGACCTGCACAATCCGCACCTGCAAAACCGAAATATAGGTAAATATCCGGCCATATATTCGGCGGCCGGATACCGAATATTCGGCCGTTGGTCAGGCCGAACATCCGGTATCCGGTCAAACAAATATCCGTTGCATCACTAATTTGTAGTCTTTTCCATGTTTCAGTCGTTGGACCTATGACCAAAATTCCATGCATACTATTGGCCAAAAGATGGATGGGTGGTTCATACACTAACCACTTGCACTGTCCTACTAACCCGGGGTTAACCCGTTAAACCGTTAACCCAGTGTCAAATTGTACTGGTAACAGTTCAACCGGTTAATCCCGGGTTAGTTGGACGGTGCAAGTGGCGCTAAGTTTATTTTACAAGTCTTAAATCATTCCAACTGCAATTGCTTACTGCGTTGCGAGAGAACAGATGATGTGGCCTACAATGCTGTTGCAATTGGAATATTACCTTAACTGGCGACAGTGGTTACATTATAAGTTATAAGGATCCTTGTGGTCAATATGGCGAAGAGCGACATAAAACTTTTTTGGTTGCGAAGACCGTCATATACCAAGAATTCTCGTATTTGTATAGTATGCGTACTTCGCTGAGACACAAAAGCTTCGCTTCTTCTGCACTACAAAAAAAAACCTAACGTAAATGTAAACGTTATGCAAACGTAAAGCGAGGTTTAGACTAGCACGAACTTGCATGCAATTTTCATTACATTGCGGTATCTGATCAAACTTTTGAATACAGTTCTTGCTAGTCTAAACCTCGCTTAAGAGTTAAGGGTCTCCGGCAAGCTCGGTTTTCCATACAAACGTAGTTCCGCTCTCATTTTAAAACGACTAGCTAGATTGCTCTGAAACTTTGTACTTACAATAGGATAAGGTATATCTATGTCTGTAATTACTTTATGTAGCTTCAGATACTATAGTTAAAAAAATACAGCGAATTTAAGTTTTTCATACAAAACTTGTTTTTGCTCTATTTCGTTTGTTTCATAAACTGGAGCTATATAAACTAATTTCAAACCTAGATATACCCATGTCATTGTATGTGCATTGTTTCATTACAATCCAACACGTAGTTTTAAAATGAGAGCGGAACTACGTTGGTATGGGAAGGAGTAATTTTATTCGGCCTAGCTTGCCGGGGTTTCTTGAAAGCGACGAGAGGCTTGTAGACGGTGTTCGCTTATAGACGGTCTTCTCCCCATTGCTCCTATTTAATATTACCATTTGCGTCCACCATAATGTCATTTATGATTATTTGGGTCAATAATGTAAATTTCTGTTTAATGTATTTTATATAACTATTCTATCATAATTCACGTGGTTTGTCTTTGTCCTTGCTTCTCTTCATACCGCCTAGTCGCATTTTCTCACGTTTAATACTGCACTCTGTGATATGACACTAAAGTAATATTTTTTAAGAAGCCACTGCCATACAATAAAAGTTACTTTCTCATTTTAACCTTTTCGACGCCGTGTCAAACACAAAAAGCTGTCACAAAAAGTGTCAAAACTGAAATTGAACTTTATGCACATGCACGTAGGTCTACGTTGCTCTGTGGTCTGTGACCGATATATCGGTCATTGGCGTCTAAAAGGTTAAAACGACCGAAATTATAGAAATTATAGTCTTTTTCAAACAGCATGGGTACGGTGACAGATGTCATCTCAGTACTATTTAGCAAAATTTTGCGTTTTAAATGTTATAAATTCTATGGAGATGACATCTGTGAGTGTACCCATGAAAGTTTTGAATGATTCACGGTTAGTTTCACTACACTTATATTGACCGGGATATAGACCGTGATTACCTTTTGTATTGTTTGTAACTGCGTCGAAATATCGGGAGCTCATAAACAATACAAAAGGTAATCACGGTCTATATCCCGGTCAATATAAGTTTAGCGTACCCATTAAGTTTGAAATATAGTATAATTAACATATATGCAACTAAGTTTGGTATTTATTTTCGTTGCTAGATATTGTACTTAATACAAAGAAAATGAAGCAAGTGGAAGTTTTATCTTTGATTGTATGGCGGCGTCTAAGTTCTTATGACTTTTATATTACGCAAATTTGTTGCAAAATCTAAAATGTTTAAATTATTACCTACTCAAATTTAATTTGGTTGGTTTATTTTGGTTATAATTTTGTAACAAAAATAATGACAGTATAGGTAGTTTTTTTAATGAATCTCTAAAACAGTTTTTATTACAATTAATGAAATTTTTGATGACGGAATTTTAATCAATATCTTAAAATATATATATCTAACAATTGGATTTTTTCTTGCGTTTTTTGTGATATTTTGTAGTTTGTAAGCATAAGACATTGAAGTTGTAATAATATATATAAAGATCGTTAGTAAATATTTTCATAGACAATATTGTTTTAATTTTTTTTATCGACGAAAAATATTATGCTATAAGCAAAGATAGATATAACTCCGTAATAGATGGATACAGTCTAAGGAAAAAACGTGCCTTGAAAATCACGAAAATTTGATTCTCGATCAGATGGCGCCACTTGTTTTGGCCTACTCTCGTATAGAGGGCGTTGACGGCTTCGTTTGTTATTTACAATTTTAACGCATATCCGTTGAAGAACATGGGTCAAAATCGTATAAAAATAATTAATGCAAATAAAAAAATCATTTATCGATATTTAAATACATTTGAACGTATTTTTATAAATCTTCATTTTTAATTTTAAAGTATGTCGATAGATGGCAGTGAATTTACAGTGGTTACAAAATTTACTATGACAGTACCGCTCTATCTTATTTTATCCTCTTTGCTATAAGTATCTAATTCTATGAATATCGAATAACCTTGAGAACCTTAAAAGTTCCAAATTACAAATACTTCATCTCATACTCATTCTCTTTATAAACTAACATAAATATTCCACGCATCTTTCTACACTAAATAACGCTAAAAATGTGTATGAAAAATTACATACAAATCGACCCATTTTCACGGCACTTAAGTGTACGGGCTGACGGTAACCAAATCCACACGTAATCTTAGATCAAATACTCGTTTGTATAATTCCGACGTGCGATATTGAACTTTATGGAGCTGGTAATAAGGATGTTTGAATTTAATAAGATACCCTTCCGCTTATCGTTGTGTGGAGTAGGTAGTTTAAGTAAGAGGAGGTAGCGGAATATAATATTAAGTACCTATTTAAAACAAAAACATTTTTTATGCCACGACGGTGGCAAACAAGCATACGGCCCGCCTGATGGTAAGCAGTCACCGTAGCCTATGGACGTCTGCAACACCAGAGATATTACATGCGCGTTGCCGACCCTTTAGAAACCTTTAGAAATATTACTTTGCTAACGGACGCCATCAGACCTTCAACATTTTCAGCGTCTACTGATGATGCCTCGTAGAGGCGAAACACGTGTCGAATTTACACTTTTGGTGGTGGTTTTTGCATGTTTATTTGCGTAGGTATTTACTTTCGCGGTGCGAGGCTGGGAACATTATTAGCATGAAAAAATACGCAATTAAGTATAACGGGTTAGCATTATTTCGCGGATTAGAAAAGTATTATTTTTGTGGATTTCCTCAAAGTAACCGCTGAATCTATTAATTAAGTACCTATTTTTTTAGAACAGGCACTCGTCACTACGATTTTCCTGTGAAAATCACACCAAAAGTGATATTTGGGTGACAATAAATGTGTTAGCAAATTGTTCTAAGCTATGTGGTAGAAATGGTCGATAGGATCACACGGTGGCGGTAAATGGCGAGTGCGTTATCATTTTAGCGGTCAAAAAAAGATTAATAAGGCTTCCAAGACCCTCAGTGTTCACATGTGTAGTGTCCGATCCGATATCGGATGTAGGATCGTACATCCCCGTAGTCAGGCCGCGGGGGCGCGCCCGGGCGCCGTCTTTAGCGGTCACGCACACTACAATAAACATTTTGCCTACACATACGCACACAGACAAATATTATCGGTCCGACAGCTGATGGGGAATTTAACGGAAGCGCCTTTCCGATATCGGATGTCGGAAGGCGCCTATGAGAAAAAGAGCTGCAGGAGAGAGCCATTATAACATCAAGACCGGCTTTTTTGCGTTATTATCGTTTTTTAGTAATAACTATTTATTAAATGAATAAATAAATACAGAAAGATACATATATCTCACATTTTACTTTCATCCGACATCCGATATCGGATCGGGCAATGTGAAAACGCTCTCAACGTGCTACTATTTATGCTTTTAAACTACAATGTCAAAATGGAAATAAACCTTAATAGTTCTATACCATCCATACTTAATAGCACTAACAATCACAAAGCAAAGCCTCGGACATACAGACGGACGGACATGGCGAAACTAAAGGTCTAAACCTATGACAGTAGGACACTATATCGCATAACAGATCCAAAAACTTAATCGTTTATTTTCGCGCAAAACTCCAAAAATTGGAACTGGAACAAAGTGAAGTTTTTATTCAGTTTGCGAAATACCTTGAATCTCCCGCTGCCTCTTATTCTTTAGCCAGGCCAGAGTAAATCGCCGCTATACTTACTCAACCTCGTATCTGCAACACTCATTTGATGACAAAAACACCCGTATTGCCAATGAAAGAAAAGCGACATTTCCATCAAATGATTGTTGCAGATATGAGGTTGAGTAAGTATAGCGACGAAATGTTAGGGTATGCATCAAAATTTAATTCCGCTGCGATGTAGCCAGCGGCAGTTTTTGCCGTCCTAAGAACGTTTGATATGTCTTGTGTGTTTGTTTGTATTAACTGAAAATTTGCTAAGCTAAGCTACCGTTGGGAGTGCTAGCTAGCGTAGGTAGCATGTTTTATAACATTGTTTTTCTAGTGTATAGGATTTCTTCGTGAATGTTTGTATAAGCAAAGATAGATATAACTCCGTAATAGATGGATACAGTCTAAGGAAAAAACGTGCCTCGAAAATCAAGAAAATTTGATTCTCGTTCAGAGGGCGCTACTAGTTTTGGCCTACAGTCGTATAGATGGCGTTGACGGTTTCGTTTGTTATTTAACAATTTTAACGCATATCAGTGAAAGAACATGGGTCAAAATCATAAAAATAATTATTGCAAATAAAAAAAATCATTTATCTATATTTAAATACATTCTATCGTATTTTTATAAATCTTCATTTTTAGTTTTAAAGTGTGTCGACAGATGGCAGTGAATTTACTGGGGTTACAAAATTTACTATGACAGTACCGCTCTAGTATAAGTTACTCTATGGTATAAGTAATAAGACTGCCAAAAATAACATTATCTCTTATTTGTAGCCAGAGCTCGGAACCGGTATTGAAATACCTATAAATATCGTCCCAAAACCGTTATATACCTACACTAGCTTTTGCCTGCGACTTCGTCTGCGTGGACTTAGTAACAGCAGCTAAAGTAAGTACCTATTGCGCCTGGAAAAATTCTCATAGCATTTATTCAATTTGAGCATATTATGCACACAAATTAGCAGGCACTTCATTAATTATCTCAATTCCACCCCGCTTTTTACTTTCTTAAGGGATGATTTTCGGGATAAAAACTATCCTATGTCCTTCTCGGGACTCAACCTATCTATGCCAAATTTCATCTAAATCGATTCAGCGGTTAAAGCGTGAAGAGGGAATACACAGACAGACAGACAGACTTTCGCATTTATAATATTAGTATGGATTAAAAACCGCTTAATTGATTAAACACGAACTTTATAATTTCGTCCTATCTCCTTACCGGTAAGAAGATGGAAAGAAATTTTAAGGTTCGCGTTTAACGATATACTTTATATTATGGAAGCAATAATCTAAAGGGGCCCACTAACTATCAGTCCGCCGGACGATATCGGCCTGTCAGTTAGAACCTCAGAATAATGACTAAAGCAAAGAAGCCGGCCAAAAATAAAAGCTTGGTAAAAGATATCGTATTCACAACACGTTATTACTTTTTGTCTATGAGTGAGTGAGACAACAATCCGCAAGTTCTTTCGTTTTTTTCAGTATTGTCATAAGATAAACTGAGGGAAATGTCAAATGGTCCTATGTGGTTCTATAATATAATCCAGCCAAATAAAATATATGTTCGTTATTTCACAGGTAGGTGTCAACTGTAACAACTTGACATAGTCGTATTATTTTAGTTGAAATATTTCGGGATGTTTCAGCGGTCATCTTGGTTTATTTTAATTATATTTTTTGCTATTCCTGAAAGATTGTTGGAAAACGTGCTGAGTTTTTATTTGTAATGGTTTGAAGTTCCCTTTGTGATAATGTCTTGTGTGATCGAGGGCTGTAAATCGCATACAGGAAGAAAAGAAAATACGCACGAACCGATAACCTTTAATCGGTGAGTTTTGTTCAATTCTGAAGAAATTTATTTATAGGACCTGACCCTAAACATAGAAATCGATATGTTGTTTATATAATTATTACTTGCATTCAAGTCTATATAGATTTTTGCATATATTTTCGAACTTTTCTGCTAAGTATGAAAGGTTATATTTTTGGCATAGTGATGTATCGACCTCAGATCAATAACCTATCGACATTTACAGCTTTCTTATAGTTTGGCCCTGGACTGTCTCATTTTAATTGATGAGTACAGTCAAGGGCATAAATATATATACATTCCCAGTCGCAAAAATATGTGTACGCTCAGACAATAAAATCGTGTTCACATATTTTTAAGCCATTTGTCTGGATCGATATTTTTGCCTTCGACTGTACCTATAATTTTCTTTGTTCTTACTTACTGACAGATTGTGTTTGCCAGACTATAGTTTAATACTAAAAACCGGTTAAGTGCGGGTCGGACGCGCGCACCAAGGGGACCGTACTTTTTAGTATTTGTTGTTATAGCGGCAACAGAAATACATCATCTGTGAAAATTTCAACTGTCTAGCTATCACGGTTCATGAGATACAGCCTGGTGACAGACAGACGGACAGCGAAGTATTAGTAATAGGGTCCCGTTTTTACCCTTTGGGTACGGAACCCTAATAAAAAAGACATTAATGATCATTGATGAACGTTCTTTTTATTAATATTGTTGGTCACAAAACTCAACTTTTTATTTCAGATTTCCAAAGGACGAGGAATAGGGGATATTACTGCAATGTTCTGCCACCAGAGTGCAGCACTAGCTTTTTTAGTGCACCGTAGAGTAACTTATTCATACTGTACCTTTAACAGGTTTTTGACAAGTTTTCAGGGGACCTACCGGAAAACTCGAATCCGAAATTTCGTTATCTAGCTGCCTCTTTATCGCTCGAATACGCAAGAGTGACAGAGATGTTAGATAACGAAAGTTCGATTTTCTTGTTTCGCGATAGACGCTCAGATTGTGATAGTGGCGCCACCTACGCCGAGTTTCGCGTAATATTCCCTATTATTAAATAATAAAAAAATATTACACGAACGTTTTTTATTATTATTTCCTATCTGGTACAGTCAGCTGCAGAGAAAAGGTACCCCACGTCCATACTAATTTACAGAACTTTGTATGCAGGGGGGTGCCTTTTCTCTGCAGCTGACTGTACATGACTAGAAACTATACTTAGTCTTTTAGCATTAGAAAAAACGGTAAACCATTTCCACGTGTCTTTTTATTGACAAGTTTTTTTATAAATATAACAATATTTTACTTATGAAAGCAAAAGTATGTAAATGATCGTATATTATATTTGTTGTGACTTATTTTCAAAGTGTTTTTCGATAAAACGACACGTTAAGATCGCTCGCCTTCTTTCTAATGATAAAAAAACGAGAGGTATAGTTAGACGGTTCTGAGTGGTAGACTGCAAATGAGATAAAAGCTATATTAGGTACATGCATTAATCCTCATATCAGGCGGCTCTTTGATTCCAAGGATTGCATAATTTTTATACTTTTTAATGATTTTTAGAATATGAAAATTATAAAAAGTGTAAAAGTTATGCAATCCTTGTATTCCACGCATTTCATTTCATTTCATTTCAACGAGCCGCCTGCTACAGATTTCTTGAAATTGCCGCGTTTTTTCAGGTTCAACTTTCATTAGCCAGACTATTATCAATTTGCCAATTTCGTGATTATTATTTTACACGGCACATAAACTTATGCATAATTTATCGATATAAAAAGTCGACACAGTTACATCCCTAGCAAATTATCAAACTTATGACACCGTACGTAAATGAGAAATAACAAGCATATATGCATCTCTTTTCGGCACATTATCTAATTCGTAAGGAAGTAAAGTACGGGTATACATATTTGCGAAGCATTTTTGCCCGACTTCTATGCTTTAGTCATTATTCTGAGGTTAGAACAATAATTTGACAGTTCCGAACAACTGACAGGCCGATATCGTCCGGCGGACTGATAGTCAGTGGGGACTTCCGGTTCGATCGCCATCTTGATAGTAGCCTCGTGATTAATTTCTTTGTTTTTTGCTCATTAATATTGTTTAATGTGTAATATCGATAGCTTTATTATACAGTAATCTAATGTGGTAGTGTGCAGTGAATGGAGAATTAATCTCAAAGCGTGTTTAACCACCATTCTGGAGTCAACGGCCGGTAGTCCACGTGCTTCTCGTAAAATCCAGCTATCGGTTTTACGAGACAACTACAACAACCACCGAACAACGTCGTGCTCTAAGAGCATTTGGTATTTCTACCTCTAACCGTGTCTGGCTAGAGCACAAGAGGCCCATAATTTTATTGTTTTAATCAAGAAATATTAATTCGATCCCACGTGGATCCCACTTTGACGTTGGCGAAATCATCGACAGTATCGATGGAGCCATACTACCTGAAAAATTGAATTGATAGTCAGTGGGCCCCTTTACAGTAGGTATCTTATTACCTCGACACTTAGAATTGATAAGAAAAATCAGCTCAGCACTTTAAGCGTAAAGAGGTAACAGCAGACAGATAAGTAGCTACTTTCACATGTATTTAATACAAACAGAAATCATTTATTCGTGGCAAACCTTATATTAGTTATTTGTACAAGGGTGCAAAGTTGTATTTTACCCGCGAGTGTTTCAACACACGAGAAGTAAAATACATTTGCACCCGTGTGGAACACAAAACTTTTCCCCTCACTATAGCGAGGAAAGTGCAACATCCACAGGCGTTAGATAATCTTCATCACTGAATCACTAATTTTTTTACGATAATACGATGTTATAACAGAAAACTCTGGAAGTTGTGCATTTTTACGTGTCGGAGCCGGTGAGAAATTTTTTGTTGGCAATGTTGACATTTCTGACGATGCGTTTTGAAATTGCATCGACTCAACTTACACGTTCAGAATTACATTCAACATCATTTAAAAAAAAACAAATGTTTCTTATGGAATTTAAGGTTTATGACTTAAAATCATTAAATAAAGCCAAATTTGGTATTTTTAATTAAATTCTCAAACCATTTATTTAATGATAATTAATATCGAACGAACCATTATTATGAGCGTTTTACGTTTTGATATCTGTCAAAAGCTACTTTAAACACGCTCCATCCAAGGTCAAATTACTTTCCCCACTATTGGATAAAATGCGTTTTTCCCCGCTTGTTTTAAAGGATAAAAGACGGCTTTCCGAGCTAGTGAGGGGAAAAATATTATTTATTTCTTATATTACTTAGTAGGGATGTCTCCCTTTTTCTTTGAACCAATCTACATATTTATAATAAAGACATGTGAAAAGTTCAGGAGGAATGCAACTCAGTTGCGGTCGTAAACGTGGGAATAAAAATAAGTTTGGACTTTGGAGGTTTCCTTGTGTATTTTTCACGATTTAGTACTTGAAACTGCCGGCATATAGTAAAAGTTAGGTTATTTCGTGTGGTGGTTCGTTTTATTTAGTACTAGCTTTTGCCCGCGACTTCGTCTGCGGACTTAGTAACAGCAGCTAAAGTAAGTATAGCGCCTGGAAAAATTCTCATAGCAATCATTCAATTTTTTATTTTTTATTTTTTTTTATTTAAAAGGCACACTAAACAGACAACATTTAACATAGTTACAAAGAGTACATGAGTGGTAGGTATTGCATAAGAATGCCATCCAAAGCAAGCATGCATAGTAAGAAAGAAATATAAGGAGCAAAAACAATCCTAAAACTATAAAAAAGTATCCTAAAACTACTCAAAATTATACTAAATTACAAATTACAACATTTCGCAAATACTTAATAATTACATGTCAAATTGCGTACTATTATTGAGAAGTGTGATGATGGCCGAGAACCCTAAGAACCTGCCTCCTAATTTGAGCATATTATGTACACAAATTACGTTAATTATATCAATTCCACCCCGCTTTTCACTTTCTTAAGGGATGATTTTCGGGATATAAACTATCCTATGTATTTTCAGGTCACATTTTTAACTTGTCGTCTAGACTTACTTGATATTGGACAAATAACTACTATTAATACTAAGCTTGAAAAGCTCACAGAATCAAGACTTAATGGACAAATAATAACGTTCTCAGACGAGCTCAAGTACCTAGGGGTCACTTTCGACCAAAAGTTAACTTGGAACCCTCACCTGAGAAATATTATACAAAAAAACCAGCCAAGTGCGATTCCGACTCGCGCATAAAGGGTTCCGTACCATTACACAAAAAAACGGCAAAAAAATCTCGTTTGTTGTATGGGAGCTCCAGCACATTTTATTCTGTTTTTAGTATTTGTTGTTACAGCGGCAACAGAAATACATCATCTGTGAAAATTTCAACTGTCTAGCTATCACGGTTTATGAGATACTGCCTGGTGACAGACGGACAGACATACAGACAGCGAAGTCTTAGTAATAGGGTCCCGTTTTTACCCTTTGGGTACGCAACCCTAAAAATGGTCTAAAATGGTTTAGTTTTTGGTGACTTCCCAATATTTCGGAGCGGTTTTCACTTAGGTACCTATCTATCAATAAAGTGATTCTTGAGGCAGGTTTAAATGTGTAACCCGTACGAAGCTGGATCGGGTCGCTAATATTAAATAAGGGTTAATTCATGAATCGTTGATGATAATGTGTATAAAAAAAGTTGCAAATTACCTAGATACCTATATGAAAACTTATTTCAGATATTTATTTTATAGGTTTGAGTAATTTTTTCATCTATAATTGGTTCTTCATCAATTATTGAGGTCTTAATACATATCTAATGCCTATTTTCTTCACGTCTTTCCCAAGTTTGTTTCCATTACATCTATTTAACACTCTTCGCACGCTCTCGAGAAAAACTAATATCAAAACAACCGAAAACATGAAACAAATTAGCTTTTATATTAAAACCTCTGGCACAAATGGCACAATAAATGAAAGCTTGAAGAAACGCAATTTTATTTACCGCCACTTACAAATGCTTTTCATAATGACAACTTTATTCTAATGCATCAACGTAACATTTCGAACAGCGTTATAAAAACAACGGTATGTTTAAATTGGTGAAGTGCTGTAACTAGCCACTTTGCAAATCAACACCTAAATATCGGCCCATTAAACTCGCAAGATCGTATCTATTTAGCTCGATCATTTAAAATTCAAACGTATTTCTGTGACATAAGGTTACAAATAGGTTAAAGGTTTTAATTGAATTTTGTGTTTACGAAGGTTGTGTCTAGATATATTAGGCACTTTTTCGTCGGCTCTGGCAGAAGAGTGATGGCTCATTTGGAAGCGACGTGGACTGGTAATCGGAAGGCCCCATGTTCAAATCCCGGCGCCAATAGCTTTTTCTAAATTGGTTCACGTTGGATTGGGGTGGTTTGATAATAAAATACCTTTAACGACTGTAGGCTTAGTTTCTGTATAATTTAGTCGTTTGACACATACATATTATCAGTTTTGAAGTGAAGGCTTTAAGCAAGCCATCGCCCGTTGTAATGATATTATATGACTATTTAAACCACGGGCCAGGCGCTAATTTTGTCGGTAATTACTAATTGCATCCCGGGCGATAACTCGTAATTAAGGGCGATGTGTAATGAACCCTCGTGGACGTCGGCTTCCGCTCCGTTGGTGGATTAAGGAACTGCAGCTACTAAACAGATTTTTTTGTCATCGCATCCAGATTAAATCTTTGTCAGCCGCGATGAAAAAACCGTCACCTGATGTCCTGAGGGCAAAGAAACGCAGAAACTATCTATTTCATCACCAAAGTTGTTGAGGAAGATGTATAATAGAGTCATAATAGAACATCAGTTCCCGCTCAATGTGTTCATTTATAATAGGTAGTTATTTATACATTTAAGAATAAGAATAAGAAATATTAGCACAAAAATAACATAGACGAACAGATTTGTGCTAAAAGGTCTTCACTCAGCTTGATGTACCGAAGTAAATCCTAGGACACACTACGTGACGCTGATTTTCAGTGAAGCCTGATAAAACTAAAATTAAAACTAAAACTAACTAGGTAGCAGAAATAAGTTCAAAATTAAGTCAGTAACAAAAACATAAGGATCAATCCATATCCATATTGATATTATTATAAACGCGAAGGTGTCGTAAATACGTACATTACTAATTTTTTCAGTCACAAAATTGCTACCTACGATACCGTTGCGTCCGGCGTCCCACATAATTATAACTCGTGTCATCGGACACAAATGACGCGTGAGATATCCGCCACTCCATCATTGTTCCGGATAAATGATATACCATACTTTTATAGATCGAGTGTCAAAAATATAGAAGCGGGTTGTTTAGAATTTCATTCATCATCATTATGATATCAGCCCTTCATCGTCCACTGCTGAACATAGGCCTCTTCCAGAATTTCATTAAATATTTAATATGATATATATATGATGCTTATAGTATTTTTATACGTTATAGGCAAAACCACATATTCAAATAAAATACGGACCATTAGGTACCTTCTTTTGCTTAAGAAGTTGGGGAAAATAATTTTCAAAGTTGACCACCCTATGCCGTTTTTGGCGGTGGATGCCCTCTCATTTTTTTGCGTTAAGGCCATTTTTAGTTCAAACTACATGCACAACTTGATAAGTAAATTGTCCACAGGAGTGACAAATTTTGTCTTTTTTTTGTCCATTTTTTTTTTTATTTTTTTTTGTGTCAAATCTTTAAGTAAATGAAGAGAGAACCATTTATAAATTGGCTTTAGTTTTTATTTAGTTATTATGTTAAATATAATGATGTCTAGCTACATTTTTTTATATAAATTTATTCATATACAAGGTACAAAAACAATAAATAAAAAAAACTTAAAATTACAGTAAATCTAAATAAAAATAAAACTAAACAAAACATACACATACTAAACACTTATCTACTTGCATGTCCGTAAAATTCATTAGAACAAGAAAAAATCTTTATGGGACCGTTCGGATCCAGACGACACTACTCAGTATTGCAGCCAGACATTACTGCCGTGATTACTGCCGACTGCACTGCTGCCGCAAATGCCAAAATTAATTTTTCATCATATTTGCGGCAGCAATGCAGTCAGTGGTGATGTCGTGCTGCAATACTGCAGCAGAAATGCTGGTGTAGTTTGAATCTGAAAGGTACCTCTTTCACACCAGTTATGTAGCACACCGGTACTTTTTGGCTACCATTAGATACAATATCAGGGAGACCGAGCTTTGCTCGGAAAATATATAAAAACTCAAAAATGCGCGTTTTCCCAGACATAAGACCCAGTTAGATCGATTTTTCGCCCCCGAAAACCCCCATATAGCAAATTTCGTCAAAATCGTTACATTGTTCAGGGCGTTTTGCACTTCCCTCTACACCTGCAATCTGTGGGCTCAGTATTCGCAACGGGCATATGGGGCTCTTAGGGTCCAGTACAACAATGCGTTTCGGGTGTTGATGGGGCTGCCTCGTTTCTGTAGTGCATCGGGGATGTTCGCGGCGGCGCGCGTGGACTGCTTCTACACTACCATGCGTGCACGCGCGGCATCCCTGGTGCGCCGGGTGCGCGGCAGTCCCAACAGCATTCTGCGATTGATAGCGGACAGGGTTGACTGTCCCTACTTGTCACACTGCGAGGGATTGCATTCTCCCGTTAGTGTTATTTTGTTTTAAATTTAAGTCTAGCTGTACCTACATACTAACCCCTTAGTCTTGTAAGTGTTACTAATAAAATGTGTCATGGTTACATGAAATAAATGTATTGAATTGAATTGTTAGAGCCGGTTCCGAGATCCCCGAAATATATAAATATAGGTAGATAGATATTATACAAGAATTGTTCGTTTAAGAGTGTAAGATTCTTCCTTATTTTATTTCATCTAACCTTTACGGAAGCAATGGACGATACAAAGATGATATAATGCAGAAATTATTTGCTTAGATGAGGATTGCGAGCATTCGTCCATTTCTCGGGCCTATATATAATGCGATTGCGTTGATTTGTTTTAGCTAGTGCCATCAGTTATATCCTACCAAGCACATAACAGTTGGAAAAATCATTCTATTGTTTACCTTATTTTTGCCCAATAAATTATTGACAGGAACTGGTGAAAGACGGGTCAAGACCGGGATACGTGGAAAGGGGGGAGGGAGGCCTTTGCCCAGCAGTGCGACACTCTAGGCTCATATAAATAAATAAATAAATAAATATGTTAGGTATTGGTATCTGGGTCTAGGTACAAATGAGATGCATTGATGTAAATAGCACACAAACTAGTGAGTGTGAGATGTGGACATCGGGAACTCCGTTGTTTTGAAAATATTTAAAAACTAAGTCCACATAAAAAAACATAATTATCGAACATGCTCACAAATTTTCATGAAAAAACCCCAGTAGCATTTATACGTCATTATGACGTCAGCGACGTCATTATGACCTAATAATGCCATCATTAAGACGTCGCTTACGTCATTTTGCTACCTGGGAAGGTGACCTGTACAGAACTATTGGACAGCCCGAGCCCGATAAACATACATATTATGTGTATGAAAATATTTTTTCCCAAGATGAAAAGGACTTCACTCTCGCTTCGCCCTCGCTCAATCAATTAATAGGGAAGCAGGGATAGCACTAGCAGGTACTAGAAATAATCTAAATTTAATTTTGCATTTGAAAATATTCTACTTATGAAATAAAACTATGAAAACGGATTATATCGCGTATATTGAATTTATAATACATCCCGACGTTTCGAACCCTTTACTGAGGGGTGACTGAAGAAAAATTACAAAGTGCAAAAATACCCACATACTAAAATAATGAACAATCATAGACTATAAACTTTAAGGCTGGTTGTACATGCAAAATCGGTTCATAAGGCTAGTTACACACTACAATTATTTTCAAGTAAAGATATATATATATACGCGATAAAAACTACGCCGGCTCCAACCCTACACCACGGACCCGAGAAGATTTCATTCCCTCCTAAATTGTAGGAGGGTATCCCAATATGGGACCGGCAACAAACTCGTAAATATAATCCGTTTTCATAGTTATATTTCATGAGTAACTATCGCGGTAACCGAAGACAATATTATATTCTACTTACTTTAAAAAACAAATTAAAATCTTGTAAAGTACATGAAAGACAATCTAGATACGTGATTACGTGCTTGTCAAAATGATTACATAAGTTTGTATTCAATTTACTCAATATTGATGACACACATGAGAGATAAATATAGGTATGTGGATAGTTTCGAACTAATAACCATACCAAAATGACAAACACTACGAATTCAATCTGTATTTCAATGCGTAACTGTTTGAGGCTGAAATCGCGCTTAAACCATTAACGACGGTTGTTACATAAATTTTTGAAATCGGGTAGATCTTGGAAAGTCTAGTAGGATTAAAATTAAAAATTTCTGGTATCCTTGCTTAAGGATATTACACCTTGTTACACTATCTTCTATATTCCTATAAGTACTAGGCTAGTAGGTTAGCTTATTCTTAGCCCACTCGGTAGTTTAATATCATCGTCCAGTACTAGCACACAAGCCTTATTCAGTTTACTGCGGGAGATCGATATGTGTGAGATTGGCATGTAATATTTAAATCAAAATCAAATCAAAATCGTTTATTTTAATTTGTCTATGGGACACATCACTTTGATATATGGTGACTTTTGAATGGCCACTGCGCGCCTATGGCGTTGACGCGAGCGATGCCACTGTCTTTTTACTGCAGCGTATATTACGTGGACGTATTGGAATACGTGATTCGGAGAGCTTCACTCAGTTAATCAAGGAAATTGAGACCACTCATATTCCAATAACAATACAAAACTATTACAAACTGTTGCCAGCTTTACCCGCAACTTCTTCTTCTTCTTCCTCGGTCCCTCATTGCTGAGGATCGCGACCATGTATGCTCCGTCTCCATAGTGTGCGGTCATAAGCCACATGAGTCACGCACTGCATGTTGCCGCCAATCAGCCTCTTCACACCATCAGACCATCTCGTGGGTGCTTTTCCTCGCCCGCGCTTGCCATCCATTTGACCCAAGATAATCTGCCTTTCTAGGTCATGCTTCTTAGACCGCATGATATGTCCAAAAAAGCTGAGTGCGCGTTCTTGACATATTGTAGAGAGCCGCGTGGTGATTTTCAGCTCCTCTAGGATGGACTTATTGGTTCTCATAGCCGTCCAGGGTATGCGTAAGAGTCTTCGCCAACACCACATCTCAAAAGCGTCGATTTTTGCCCTGTCGCGACTTTTCAAACTCCACGTCTCGGCACCGTATACGAAAATCGAGAATACCAGAGATCGAGTCAGACGCACCTTGGTTGAACGACGAATGCTTCTGTTCCTCCAGATCTTGTCGAGGTTCGCCATAGCACTTTTGGCTATACCAGATCTACGGCGTATTTCGCCATCGCAGCCACCGTCACAGGTTATCAGCGACCCGAGATACACAAACTCACTTACTTTTTCATATTATTATTATTATTACCCGCAACACAGGTGTATAAATGACGCTGCGTCATTAGTTACATCGGATTGACTAACGACTGGCCATTGTCACCGAGGATTTGTGTATTAATTATGTGTTATGTGTAGAATAAATATATCACAAAATAGTCGAAAATGTAACCTATACATAAAGTGGATTGGGATAACTTTCTACAACTGGGTAATAAAAAAAATCTCTATCGCGTTGGGGAAAATCGCTAATATCTAGTAAACTAAGAGCACTTCATACAACACTCACGTTACTTATCCACGCAACGTTTATTAAATCATCTTGCTTACTTTTGCAACAGTAGAAAGTGCGTCTAAGTAGATATTAGCGATTTTTAAAATCATCCCGCTTCCGAAGTTATCATAGTACAATCAAGCAGGACAAATATTTAGAATTTAGCCTTTTTAAAATGGTCCATCTCTCATGGCTATTCTCCCGGACTCGATTTCAAAACATCAATCTTAAAGTGTAAGACAAGAAAAAAACATCACACCATTTAGTTAATCTTAAAACTACGCCAATAACTATAAATTACCCATGTTTCTTTATCCCATTCCTTCCCTAGGGTGTCGTAAGGGGCGACAAAAACCGGGTTAATTCCGTACAGTTTTATAGTGTTGGTAATAAAGATTCGAGGAACTGTATTTTAGTGTCTCAAGTTTTTTTAAGTTACCTACGCTATAAAATCTTGGGGTTTGCCAACGAGCCATGGAGCGCAGCGTATTAGGTGTAAAATTAATTAATCGTACCCGAAACACCACGCCGCGCTCCAGAATAGAAATCAGCGACAAAGCTAAAGTGGGTCTGGGCTGGTCATGTCTGCCGCATGCTGAATTAGCTGTGGGACCAGAGTGACAGCCCAGCTCAAAACGTGGATTCGACAGAGCACGTCGGCGATGGCGAGACGAGTTAAACTCCTTTTTAAAAGAACCGAAGAATGCGAAAAATCGAGTGGAATGAAAAATCATTTGCTCAACAGTGGGATGCAACAGGTTCTCAACATAACCCAAATGAAGTGTTTTATTAGCAGACTCGAAGCTTGCATACTTGTTTGCGACTACGTGGCTTTGTGTTGCCTGAATCCGAACGGTACCTTTATTTTCAGATGAGCGCTGTCCCAAAGGGAAGGTAGTCAAGGCGCTTTAATTTTTTGACGCGTTCCATATTCGAACGAGATGGTATTCCTCTAAGTGTTTACAACGAACGTACTTACTATTCCGTACCAAAAGAAGAAAACGCGTCACAAAACTCCACGTACCTATTAGGGTGGTTCACGTTTGTATGGGAAAAATTCAAACTCTAGCCAGAAGAAGCGGCACCCCCTTGTTTTGTTAACTTTTTATGTTGTTAAAATACGCCAAGTTTTGTTACTTATCTCAACTACAAGGGGGTGCTCAACCACTTTGAAATTTTCCAAAGTTGTATGAAATCTAAAAAAAAACCGGCCAAGTGCGAGTCGGACTCGCGCACCGAGGGTTCCCTACTTTTTAGTATTTGTTGTTATAGCGGCAACAGAAATACATCATCTGTAATAATTTCAACTGTCTAGCTATCGCGGTTCATGAGATACAGCCTGGTGACCGACAGACGGACGGACAGACGGACTGACGGATAGACGGACAGCGGAGTCTTAGTAATAGGGTCCCGTTTTTATAATTGGGTACGGAACCCTAAAAAAATACAATTTTTTAGATTTTTATTTTAGTAGTTGGTTTCGCTTTATTTGAAAATGTTATTTACAAGCTATTAAGTAAAAATAATTTTTATTTCTATTTTCTATGAATTTTTTAGTTCAAATAAAAAAAAATCTAACTTTTGAAAAATTATAAAAAATTGAAATAAAAATGTTTTTTCACTTTAAAACTTATAAATCACATGTTCAGAATAGTGTGGAAACAGGTACTTAAATAAAAATCGAAAAATAAACACATTTTTTTTGGATTACATACATAAAAAAATTCAGTGATTGAGCACCCCCCATGTTGAAATAAACTTACAAAACGTCAGAATAATAAGTGTAACAAAATACCCCCCTTATTTTGTGCCCCGTCGAAAAAGAAATAAAAAAGGTTTTTTGAACCACCCTAGTATGAGTTTCTTGAACCAACCTACCTATGTATGTCGTGAGACATTGTACTTTAAAACCTTTTATCCGACGACAAAGTCGCACACCCATTTGCTTAATCTAACCATTTCCAGAGCTACACAGTCCTAGACATTTACTACGAAACAAGATGGATGATCAATCACAGCATGAGAACTAAACGTACAACGATTTCCAGCCCACTTTTACATCCACTGCTGCTTTAGTGAACAACTACAATAGTAAAATATACGCTTGACGCGCAGTGGATGTGTTACAAGCGATAGATTAGAGATGATGTAATTAATGTGAAAGATCGGCTAGTGACTTTCTAAACCTCATTTATCTCTCTTTCGTATTTTGAAATTTGAGCTTTATTTTCTAAATAATTAAGTTGGTTTCTGAATAACGAGTGGTCGTGATAGGATTGTGTGAAGGTTTGAGTACATGGGGACCGAGTTGATCTGATGTATGGTGCACGGTCTATTGGTTGGAAGACAGTGAGATATCGTTGTTTACGCAGTTTAAAAGTAAGCCATTTTACGCATTTCATGAAGCTTATTAGGGGAGTTTTCTAGAACAAAACGAGGCCTTTTATTTTATTGACTTTGAGTCTTTAGTATGATGTCGAAAACCAAATCCATTAAGATTTGTTAACATTTGAAGACAGTGACTCCACAGAGCTAGAAAGACTTACGCTTAAAAATAAATGAAGTATGCAAAATGGAAGCCATCACGTATGTATATTATTATGAACATTTTATGAGACCACTAGCTTGAATTTACGAAAACGTAAGGTTAGTGGACTAGATCATTTCACCATCAAAATGTAAGTTCGAATTCAACTAGATCTCAAATACTTTTTTTTACATAGAAATTATTAACTTTTATTCAGGGACCATAATTTTATATTCGCAACGCAGGCTTCGTCAGGTAAACACAAACTCACAATCAGCTACAGGCTTCGTCACAAAATAATACAGCAATAAAATCTGCAACAGGCTTCGTCAACTTACTTACTCTAAAAAAAAACCCTACAAACAAAACACAACCTATTTATCAGTACGGTTTTTACTCACTATTATTTTTAGTCGCTTTTGGCGACATGTTTCGGATTCTTTGGGAATCCATCCTCAGGCACGAGTGTCCGCGGCGGTTGTACGTCGTGCGCTTACATGTCGCCAAAAGCGACTAAAAATAATAGTGAGTAAAAACCGTACTGATAAATATTTTGAAATATGTCTCACGATAGTTTAAGTGCGAAAACACAACCTCTAACTCGCGCCAGGGGCCCATTTCTCGAACGATATTAGACTAAAATAACTAGTCCACGAACTGTCAAATTGTATGGGTTGTCATGACAACACACTAATAATATTAGACTAATATCGTTCGAGAAATGGGCCCCAGCAGGCAGTGACATACCAATACAGGACCACTACCACAAGAACAAGTCGAAGTAAAGAATGACTCATGTTAGACCGGGCCGTGCTCGGGCCGAGGCGTCCGACATGTCAGGTGCTTTCCATAGAAAACGAAGCACCGGTAGCTCCGGCCCGGCCCCGGGCCGGTCTAGCGTGAATCGCTTACCTAAGCTACACTTAAACAGCATCTATGATCTAGCGACCTCGCCGCTCGTTGACATAGTTCCAAGAGAATCGGTCGAAGAATGCGACCTGAAGCATATTTTCCCAAGCTGAAACGGAGACCTTTGCATCCCTAACATAGGAATATGAATATCCTTAATACCTAATACATATCAAACATCAAACATTAAAACATTTATTCAGCAAATAGGCCACAGGGGCACTTTTACATGTAAATTTTTACAAGAAATAAAATTAATTATTATTGTAGTATGTGTGTTTGTGTTTAATAGTCTCCATATTTAGCTCTTTGCACTACCTGTTGACTTTTGTATGAGTTCTACATTTCCTGCTACCCAAAGGTTGTCTGGAAGAGATCGCTTTTTAGCGATAAGACCGCCTGTTGTTACCTGGTTCTATTTTTTCTTTAAATATTTCTTTGTAGTTTTACATGTATGTAAAATGTATAATTTTGGTGCAATAAAGAATATTTACTTACTTACTTAACCAAAAATTACAAAAAACAATTACAAAATTATGGAATCAATGAAACATTAGATACTTTGTTAGATGTATCCAGTATAAATGACGAATTACACATATAAACTAATAAAAAATATACAAACAACAGACAAGTACTAAAATTGTTCAGAGATGTAAATGTCTCTAGGTGTCAGAGATAAAATATATGTAATAAAAAAAAGATCATCAAATTATCCTTGGAGATGTAAAGGGTCTTCAAGACTTGAATTGTTATATAAGTAATTAAAAGACAAGAAATTAAATCAGACAAACAGACAAGAACAGAACGAAGTGTCTCACGTTAATGCCACTCAAAAGTAAAGTTACATAGGTACTTATAACGTAACATATGTCAGTTACGCCGTGAACGTGGCTTCTCATCAGAGCGTCTACATATAATGCTATAAATAAACTATGTAACCTTAGGGATTGCACTCAAATGGAAGCGAAAAAACTGCGTTTCAAACTGCTGCTTTGCAAAATAAAGAAAACGACGAAGCACCAATCCTCTTGAACTCATCTAAACTCGGCATTTCATCCTTGAGGATTCATCTCCATCCCAAGTCCCAACTGTTTCTCATTAAAAATGCGATTACAGAAACTTGTCAACTTGTTCATAACTTGACCAACTTATCCCACTAATATAAAATGACTGGCCTTCTTTATTGCTATACAAATAAGGTCCAAATTATATTGACACTGTTGTTCTGACAGCAAAGATAAGTTTGTACATCATTCATTCATTATAGCTCGTCACACCGGAATGACAGAGAACCTCAAAATGTTCATTTCGTTAGTAGGTATTGCTTTGTTTTCGTGGTTGAGGTTTTGCCCAATTATTGAAGCCAGAAGTTGATATATTATTTTTGTCCAAATAACGATGGTGTTGGCTCTTGAAGCTGGTTTACCGGCTACCTCTGGTTCACTTCACTCTTTTGTCTATGGCTACCGCGCACAATTCTGCCAAAAACGAGTATCGAGCTTCTCACGGCTGACATGAGGGTAGATCATAAAGGATGACTCACGTTAAACCTGGCCGTGTCCGGGCCGGAGCTTCCGGCGCTTCGTTTTCTATGGAAAGCATCACGTGATCACCTGTCATGTCATAGAAAAGTAAGCGCCGGAAGCTCCGGCCCGGACACGGGCCGGTCTAACGTGAGTCATCCTTAAACAATCCGATTAGAATGTGTAATACTGGAAGAAATACGACACAATAAATTATAACATAAACCACCACCAAATTTGAACCATTTGTTCCAAGAATGAGACATTCTGGTTGTCGGCCACCGGCCACTACGTAGTAAAACCGTATTAACATGACAACTTTACCTTATTTATTGAAAATATGAGGGTAATCGAATAAATTTAGTTGACCACATCCTAATTTGTTTGCTTGATGAACACTGGCTAAATTGTCCCATGGACTGAAGCCATTTAATTTTAAAAACTGAACAGAACTGCTTGATGAGTTGATGACAAAACAATTTAGGCAGTGTGGATGTTACGCAAATTTGTGGAAAAAATTACGATAGATTATTTTTTTGAGGTAAGTAAAAATATTGTTGGATAACACTGTGGATAAGTTGAATTGATGTTTTTTGATTGAAATGTACAAAATGATTATAAATTTTATTTACATACAAGATATATACAGTGGTACTATGTAAACGAAATTAATAACAAGCTTAAATCTAAAATAGGCCCTTGAGGCATTGTACAAAATAGATTTAGATTTAGATTTATTTATTTCAGGATAAAAATTACACTATAAATTTGCATCAATGTCAAAATTATACTTATCTTCTTATCATGATCGTCAAACATTACATACTAAAAATATAAAATAAATTAAAATATATTAATATTCGATATGATTCAATTAAATTTGATGGCGGGTAACTAAATGCAATTATACGGCGATATTTAGTTTTCGCCGGCCATCCGGCCGAGAACGGCCTTGAGGCATTTTTATTTTATTTATTTTATTTTATTTTATTTATTCAACAGATTACACAGTATGACAGTTAAAACCAATTCACTGTGGAATTTGTATAAAGTGTATACAATTATGTAATCAATTTTATTAGAGATAGAGAGATTTTCTTTAGAGGAACGTAGTTGGGTGAGAAAAAGGTACCGTTGACGGGTAGACTTAGACTGATTTATTAAATCATAATCAAGTGTTTTATACATCTCTAATCTACGGCGGTACAGACATTATCTTAATCCAATCAGCGCGTGCTCTAACCTATACTAAGTTATCGACACGCGCCGATAATATTTTGCTGACCGCCATAGTACTCCCCCCTTAGTCAACCGGTAGGGTTGACGACCAGGTCCTTCGCAGGAGCTGTCCTGAACAGGATACGATTATTGCCTACAATTACGATACGATTATTTCACTTCCACGACGTTATAGCTTCAATCACGGCTCCGCGACCGTGAACTTGAAAATGATTTGCTGCGGCATGTCTCGACGCGTGCTGCGTTGACAATAATTTCCTCGCGCGTGTCGCGTATTGTGCTTGCTTGCATTCTTGAGTGCGGCTTCAAAACAATTATAATATGTAGCTGGCATGACTTCATTTAATTAATTTGCAATTCGGCGTGAATTCCCTTGAATATATTCCTGATGCGTTGTGACAGTCCTCCCCGTTGCATCATTTCCTTAAACTTGTCGTTCTTGGAAGAAACGGAGACGTGCCTATGTCTTCTAATACGTCTGGGCGGACGTATGAAGAGTGCAGCCAGGGTGCTCAGAGCCAGCGTGGCGAGCGGAAATGCTCGAGCCAGGGTGGCGAGCGGAGAATCTCGAGCCATTGTGGCGAGCGGGGTGCTCGGAGCCGACAAGGCGAGCGTTGAGGGCGACGACTAGTAGTGGAGCGTTGAGTAGAGTAGTCGGGTCGCTAGGTTTGCTGCGTGCCACATCAGGATTAATCAGGATCCTCTTGCCACAAAGCGTTGGTGGATATCTGATGTCATGGTGAGGTCATGTCAGGCTCGTTGTAATTATCTCTTCTTCTTTCTGAAGATATTCTGTGGTCCAAGAATCCGGAAACCGGAATATAATGGGAGTAGCCGCTTTTTTCCTGCGATGTTATTTGGTAGTGTCGGTGATGTCATTTGATGGAAGGTGGCGAAATCAAATTGAGACGAGATCACTTTGTCAGTCCTTCTCGACCAGCAATTGAATGTCGCAGTCACTTACTTCCGAGGCTTCTTCACTGGAGCTCTTCGTGTAGACATCTCAGTAGGTGCGTGTTCCTTCGGCGGGTTACCACTGTAGGGAAGTGGCACCCGTGCACGTCGGTCCCCGTAGGGACCCCACTCGGGGTCACCACTTTAGAGGAACGTAGTTGGGTGAGAAAAAGGTACCGTTGACGGGTAGACTTAGACTGATTTATTAAATCATAATCAAGTGTTTTATACATCTCTAATCTACGGCGGTACAGACATTATCTTAATCCAATCAGCGCGTGCTCTAACCTATACTAAGTTATCGACACGCGCCGATAATATTTTGCTGACCGCCATACTGCTTGTAAGTATTTCACATTTTTGAGGTGTTTACCACAAATTGGAATTGGAATGGACCTTAAGGCATAAGTACCAGTTATTAGAGAAGTTAAGCACTCTAAACTGAATCCTTACCTACACCATAAATTGTTTACATAAACCCAGAACCGCGCAATCAGTCACGCCCATTCCAATCCAACTAAGTGATTGCCTATGAATTCAATTAATCTGCACTTGTTTACTCGAAAATATGTTTATTCGACGAAAATGGAACCCCAGCCTAGTCAAGGTGACAATCGCAAGACAATAACGAAACGCTTTGTCTCTCTATCACTCTTCCATACAAGGGCCTGACACTCTTTGATAGAGAAATATAGTCTTATTGCGATTCCTATAAGAGGAAAGAGAAAATAGTGCCATGCTTTGTCCTTATCACCAACCGGGTGGCATCATAGGTAGGGGGCGATGGCGAAATACCGAAATTTATAAGTGAAAGAGAAAACTTCTATGCTGCCCAAATTTTATATGATTATCCTTTCTCTTACCCCCGGTCGCTCGGTGGCGCGTCTATAACTACTTGTATATACAATGTCTATGCTTCCATATTAGTGCAACAGTGACAGTTGCGTTTCGTTCCCTACGGAGCGCGATTGGCATGTTGGCTACGCAGCCGTGTGGCCACCACCAGTTTGGCACTGACATAAGCGCTATCGAGAACGTAACTTACTAAAATGCGAGTATGAGCGAGATGTCTATACATCTCGCTAAGTAAAGTAAATTACGTAGTTGTTAGCGTATACGTCTGTTTTGACACTGTCAGTGACTCATGGTACGGGTACAGATGCACAAGTTTATATTTACAAGCGTTGGTTTATGTTTTTATTTTATAACTAGCTTTTGCCCGCGACTTCGTCTGCGTGGAATTAGTAATTTGGTTACCTTAATCCATCCTCTTTTCACCCCCAAATTGGTCCACACTATACATTTCCACCCCATTTTTTACATCCTTAAGGGATGATTTCGGGGATAAAAGTTATTTTATATCCTTTCTCACAGCTCAAACTATCCCCATACCAAGTTTCATCTAAATCGGTTCAGCGGTTATTGATTCCCCATACAAATTTCCACCTCCCTTTTCACCCCCGTGAGGGGTGAGTTCTGGGATAAAAAGTATCCTATGTCCTTCCCCGGGACTCAAACTATCTGTATACCAAATTTCAACTAAATCGTTTCAGCGGTTTAAGCGTGAAGAGGTTTAAGCGGGAAGAGCACACAGACAGACAGACAGACATACTTTCGCATTTATAATATTAGTATGGATATATGGATTATATGGATATGGATTATATGGATATTTTATTTTACCTTTTGGTTGGAGTGATAAAGATTCACATAAAAAAACATACTAATGGCTGCTAGGGGTCTCCCTCCTTCAAAAATTGTATGGAAATATTTTCAAGCCCGAGGAAGGACATAGGATTGTTCTTATCATCATTATCATTCCATGCTGACCAAGTCTTGGGCCTACTGCCTAGTATTTTTAGTGTGATGACTACAGAAAACCTAAACACGGCATTTTTATTCAGTTTCTCAGTTAAAACGTGCTAATATTCCCATCATATTACTCGTAGTTTCCCATTTTACACTGTAAAACCGCAGCCGAGTGTGAAACTCCGCGATACTAATGATATTCCAGGGTGAAACTAACTGGGGCTCGTATTAAGCGGATTTGTCTCTATTAAGCCGTGGCCACGGTGGATAAGCTGACACCTTAGGCTAAAGCGGAGCGTTTAGAGTTTGGCATTTCGCTTTTGACTTAAGGATGACTCACGTTAGACCGGGCCGTGTCCGGATCGGAGCTTCCGGCGCTTCGTTTTCTATGGAAAGCATCACGTGATCACCTGTCATGTCATAGAAAAGTTAGCGCCGGAAGCTCCGGCCCGGACACGGCCCGGTCTAACGTGAGTTATCCTTTATCTGGTAAAAGTAACAGCGGGCGTCTTACCGTATTAGGAGTCACACGAACCTAGCCTTCACCATACAGTCGAATTTACGCTCTCATATTGAAACAACATTGCTGAAATATGTAACATGAAATCTGACATGAAACATTCAAATAACTTTCAGTCGTTTAAAGTTTCAAGTAGGCCTCTTTTACATTTACAGTATCATCATATGAAAAATACATAGCAACATTTATAAATACAACAGTCAATACTTGGGTAAACATTACATTATAATTATCTTAAAATAAATAATTACTACAATATAACTCTACTAACTAGTTCCTATGGTTAATAATAAATTAAATTTGGAGATGTAAAAGGTCCCCAATGCCAGTGCTAATACTAATAAGATTTGGAGGTCTAAAGTTTCTCCAAGCGTCAAAATGAAATTTATGTTAAATAAATCGCGTCAAGCCTGTTAGTTAACAGTCTTGTAAACGAATGCTACAGAATACATAACTAATATGTATCCAATAAGTCAAATACAATTTTACAGAGACGTATAGTCTCCACGGTAAGTTTGGAGATGTAAAAGGTCCTCACGATCTGAGAAAGATAATAATACCTATTAATAAGATTTGGAGGTGTAAAGGCTCTCCAAGGTGTCAAATAAATAATAATAATAAAAACTTAAATGGCCCCGCCGAGTGTCATAAAATGAAATATATTTTTTTGTCAGAATATTGTACATTGATGTGATCTTAAATTAGAATTAATACAAGTTCCATCATATTCTTATAAATATGTTATTTCAGCATGTCGTTTTAAAATGAGCGTATAATGTCGATTGTATGGGAGCGGCTTTTTGGCGGCGGGTTCGTGAAAATCTAAACGGATCTTTCGCAAATGTACATTGTCTTGTTCGCGTCGGCTTTGCTTGTCACTACCCTCGGTCGCTTTCACTCAATACGATTCCCGCGGTGTATCGCGATAGCAAGTCTTTGCGCGAGAATACTGCCAACGCGCCCTCGCTTGCTTTTCCTTTTTGACGCTCACCGCTCCGCGTGTCACTTAAGCCCCAGTCGTTGTCACCCCGGTAATGAGCTGGCGACAATGCGCTTTGTCTCACATACGGCTGGCTTTAATTATGTAGGGTTTCTTTACTAACCCGAGATACATTTTCTAGAAAAATCCGCAATAGGCCTGTGGGAGTTTTATTTTTATAAATACACTATATTTAAAAGGCAATTTAGCTAAATCTTGAGCGAAAATAATGTTAACTGAAATAGATGTAATATACTAAAGAAAAAGGGACCAGGCCATTCAATGGTGGAGGCCGAAATTTGGGACGGGCACCGCCGTGGCCGGGTGGCCTAAAGTTTATGGCGTTAGCCGCCGTTCGTTTCCGACCTCGGCTACAGAAGAGTTTGGTCACTTTTCCTTTAGTATCTATTATTTATTTAAGCTTAATTATTCTACAGAGAATTTTTACAGTTTTGAAAAGTGTTTAAATTTAATTTGATTTTTCTGCTGTAGACCCCTGGGTATAAATTGAAATTGAAATATTTATTGCAGACCGTGGTCCATAGTGTGTTAGTATAGGTACAATTAATATTTACATGTAGGTAACATAGGTAATTAAATTATGGTTAGTTATTACATAGGACACAAAACAAAACAAAACAAAACAATTACAAAAAATATTAAAGTGCAAAAAATATTAAAGTAAGCCTCCTCTAGCTGTTTCCATCCATGATATTGTTTTCGGGTTTTATAGTTTTTGTGTACGTTAGGTATTTTACTTTCTGGAGAGTTTTGGTAATTTTTACCTTGATTTGGTCTTTTGACCTATATGACATCTATTTTAGTTTATGATTTATATAAACGGCCAGTGAAACCTGTGTCGAAACGTCGGTAAATAAAGGTAACAAAATAAATTCGCGATAGACCGGTTTCTAAATGTGATTTAGTATGTGTTCAAACCGCGAAAGTTTTAAATGTTTATATAAACAAGTCGAAGTATTAAATAAAATAATTTGATTTGTTCCCTATAGCAAGTAGGTGGGTAATTTTATTGAAAGTTGTAGTTGCACACTATAATAACCTTGACTAATACAATGACCTTGGTGCGGTGCGGTGGTGTGTTAAGGCTTTAATGATACAGGAATGGAAATGTGTAAAAAACATAGTACACTTTTTTTCTTCTATCAGGATCGAAAGAGCTCGTGTTTCTGAGTAGAAATAACATAATAATTACCAAATCTAAAAAAAAAGTGTAGTGTACAACTTTATAAAATGTCCCAGGTATGTATTTTAATGTTTCTGGTGTAATTAGATTGTGCTTAGCCGTGGAAATGACAAAGGTTAAAATATAATATGGCCATACATAATACATAGCAATTAATTCACGTCTCCTGTGACATAGTCAAAGGGCTGGATGGGAGCAGTAATTATAAAGGTTCACGATCACGTACCCAATGTTAATTTCCTGATTCGCCCCTTTTACTTGTGTGACGTTATCATTATATTATATACAAACAACATATATGGAAACAAGCTTATATAATAATAAGAAAAAACTGTGCGATGGATTTTTATGCTAGACTCGTTGACAATAATAATAGTACATTATGATACAAGTGTGCTAAGTTGGTCATTACACACGAGGCGATATTGTGCGCGCGAGCTGTAAGCGAGCGCGCAATAAGAAAGCCGATGTGTGTAATGACCAATGCACACGCGTTTCATACGACGTTTTTCAACACATTTGCGAGAAAAAAAAAGAAACTCATATTAATCAATAATATTGTCTTCGGTTACCGCGATAGTTACTCATGAAATAAAACTATGAAAACGGATTATATCGCGTATATTGAATTTATAATACATCCCGACGTTTCGAACTCTTTACAGCGTTCGTGGTCAACGGGTGACTGAGGAAAAATTACAAAGTGCAAAAATACCCACATACTAAAATAATGAACAATCATAGACTACAAACTTTAAGGCTAGTTGTACATGCAAAATCGGTTCATAAGGCTAGTTATACACTACAATTATTTTCAAGTAAAGATATATATACGCGATAAAAACTACGCCGGCTCGAACCCTACACCACGGACCCGAGAAGATTTAATTCCCTCCTAAATTGTAGGAGGGTATCCCAATATGGGACCGGCAACAAACTCGGCGGGACACATCTTTTCAAAACATCAGAATGTCCAGCATCATCCAACACTAAGGTCTCACAGTCTATGTCTCGCTTGCTCCTTTATCAGATGGACTACAGGATCCCAAGCTGGTGGTAGAGAAAAGCCATCTTCCCTATTAAAGTTTATTTACTGAAATAATGCTGGCACTTAATGGCGGGTACTATTGTGGAGGGGTATTCTGTGATCTTACCAAGGCATTTGATTGTGTTGATCACGAAATACTCCTCACAAAACTGGAATCATACGGTGTACGTGGTACAGCTTGGAATCTGTTTAATTCTTACCTCACTAAACGTTCCCAGTATGTTGAGATCGGAAAAGCTCAGAGTATAATTCAATCGGATGAAACTATCATAAAATACGGCGTTCCACAAGGATCTGTGTTAGGCCCTCTACTTTTTATTATATTCATTAATGATTTACCACACTGTATTACCACTGGAACGCCGTATCTTTATGCTGACGATACCAGCATCATTATTAAAGCTCACACTGAACATGAATTAAATATGAAAATGCAGAAATGCTGGTCGGATTTGTGTCAGTGGTTCTCGGCAAACTGTTTAAAAATGAACTGTGATAAAAGTTTTTATATGATGTTTCGTCGTGGGTTTAATAGCCCAGATCCTATTTGTAACATTCCTATTACAAAATCAGACTGCATTACATTTCTAGGTGTCGAATTAGACCCATTTTTAAGATGGCACAAACAAACTGAAAAAGTCTCCAACCGGCTGGCCAGTGCTTGTTATGCTTTAAAAAGCCTATCCAGTTGTGCAGATAGTGAGACTCTAAAAATGGTTTATTATGCATATTTTGAGAGTATTATGAGGTATTGCATAGAAGTCTGGGGTAATGGCATAAATATACAAGATGTCCTCATAAAACAGAAAAAAGCTCTACGGTTTCTTGTAGGATGTTCTGGTGTACCTGACACGCATAGACATATATTTGTAGAGCATAACATTTTAACTGCTATTTCTCTCTACCTTTACTCTATATGCCTATATGTTTTTAAAAATAAAGACCAATTTATAACAGCCAGACAGAATGTTCGTAGGAATTTTAGAATTAAGGATAACATGTTAGTAATTAAAAGTAATTTTAGATATTTTGACAAGAGTTTACACAACACCGCAGTAAGGGTGTATAATAAATTAGATAAAGATATAAAGGAATGCCAGGATCTAAAAACATTTGAAATAAAACTGAAACAATATTTTATTAGTAAGCCCTATTATTCCATCAAAGAATATTTTGCTAGAGCTTTAGATTAATATTAATATCTGACATTGATGCGAATATGAATTGACTGACATATAATATACATATAATCTAATAGTATTATTATTTTGACCATATATATATATATTTTTTTTTTTTTGTAATGTATTTCCTTTGAGATTGTGTAATTAATTTCGACATTACTGGTAGAGTAATGTGTCTTATAAGTGTATTTGCATGCATTATATACTATGTTTTATGTGCAAATAAATGATTGATTGATTGATTGATTGATTGAGTTTGGATATTTCTTAATCTCAATGGCCTCGCGCAGCATTCTGGGTATGTAACGCTTGTCCTTGGCAAGAACCAGAGGCTTATCAAACTTGATTGAGTGATTGGCTTTATCCATGACATGCTCACAGACAGCAGACCTAGGTCGACGGTGCTTGACATCAGCTATGTGTTCCTTCACCCGAGTGGAAATGCTCCGTTTCGTCTGCCCGACATATGATAGGCCACACTCACAGTCCAGCCTGTACACTCCTGCAGTCTGTAGAGGGGTATTGCATTTTACAGGCCTCAGGAATTGTGACATCTTCTTCATTGGCTTGAAATATGTTTTTATAGAAGCACGCTTCAAGATGTGGCTGATCCTGTCCGTGACCCCCCTGACAAAAGGCAGAAGTTTGATAAGCCTCTGGTTCTTGCCAAGGAGGCGTTACATACCCAGAATGCTGCGCGAGGCCATTGAGATTAAGAAATATCCAAACTTTAATAGGGAAGATGGCTTTTCTCTACCACCAGCTTGGGATCCTGTAGTCCATCTGATAAAGGAGCAAGCGAGACATAGACTGTGAGACCTTAGTGTTGGATGATGCTGGACATTCTGATGTTTTGAAAAGATGTGTCCCGCCGAGTTTGTTGCCGGTACCATATTGGGATACCCTCCTACAATTTAGGAGGGAATTAAATCTTCTCGGGTCCGTGGTGTAGGGTTCGAGCCGGCGTAGTTTTTATCGCGTATATATATCTTTACTTGAAAATAATTGTATTGTATAACTAGCCTTATGAACCGATTTTGCATGTACAACTAGCCTTAAAGTTTGTAGTCTATGATTGTTCATTATTTTAGTATGTGGGTATTTTTGCACTTTGTAATTTTTCCTCAGTCACCCGTTGACCACGAACGCTGTAAAGAGTTCGAAACGTCGGGATGTATTATAAATTAAATATACGCGATATAATCCGTTTTCATAGTTTTAATTCATATTAATCAAATTTTAATAGTTAAAACAGTATTGTGTGTTGCATCTGTCATACCTTGTACTGCCGGCCGGCCCTCGCCCCGGCCGCGGGCGGCGCGGCCGGGGCGAGGGCCGGCCGGGCCGCGCGCCGCGCAGGCGGTCGGGCGCGCCGGTGCCCGCCAGTCCGACCAATTGAAGAAGGCTCCCTTTCCATGCATATTATTAGGAATCAGTTACCTTCTTAACTCAGTCGGATAATATAATGAAAAAGCACGAGTGGAATAAAACACTGAAAGAGCACGCATGTTTAATATCTAGGATTATGAGCCAAAAATCGGTGGAATAAAAACGTCGTTTTGAGCAAGTGTGTTGAAAAACAAATTATTAATAATGATACCAGAACATTTTAAAAGTAAAAACTCAATTTCTGCTGTCGATAATTGCCAGTTCCACATTTTGTGCGGAAATTGAAAAGGGCGATACGTAATATTTTTAATTTAATTTTTATTTTTAGGGTTCCGTCCCCAAAGGGTAAAAACGGGACCCTATTACTAAGAGTCCACTGTCCGTCTGTCCGTCTATCTGTCTGTCCGTCTGTCCGTCTGTCTGCCACCAGGCTGTATCTCATGAACCGTGATAGCTAGACAGCCGAAATTTTCACAGATGATGTATTTCTGTTGCCGCTATAACAACAAATACTAAAAAGTACGGAACCCTCGGTTGGCGAGTATGACTCGCACTTGTCCGGTTTACTATTTTACAATATAAGTATTAAGATGTTTAGGTTGTGTTTTTAAATTTGGGGTTGGCTTATGTACATAAGTTTTTTGTTACTAATTATACCTATATACAATAGTAATAATAGAAACAGTAGACATTAAAGAAAACAAATTTGTTTACATACTTTTGACCCGAGTTGTTACTATTAGTGTTTTTAATCTTGACTGCACATAACATAAAGTTGAATAACGTTTTCCCCTAGCAAGTGAGAGTAATCGGCCCGGCCTCGCTCGGCCTCTCGCTGCTATTTGTTTCCCCGTTTAATAAATCCGCCGCGTCTAATCCCGGCGACAGTATTGGACTCTTATCTGCATATAGTCGGCTCGTCTTCACAGCTTATTTATTTATCGTATGACGGTTACACACCGGTTCCAAAAAAATACAACACATCAGATTCAAAATTTACAAGTAAGCAGATATAAACACGCATTGTTCGTCAGATTTTTTAAGTCTTCAGCAGGTCCGTTGTATTTGGTGAGGGGGCACTCGAATAATCTTAGTAATTAGCTCCATGCATGAATTTATTTTTATTTTTCGATTCATAATTTATATCGTTGGAACACCGGAAATGATAAAAATACTTTTGTAAACCTTAACATTATTTTATTAAAAAATATTTAAAATGTTGAAAATTTTTGAGCGGTTAAAACGCTCATAATTTTGGCGCGAATTCGACAGAGCGTGATGACGTCACACGTTGGGCGAACGCGTGACGTCACGTGGCGTTTCGAGCGTTTCGCTCACTAGCTTTTCGCGGGTAAATTTTTGTACTTTTTATTTATAATTTTAAGTAATTAAATGGTAATTTAAAAACGGAAATGCATTTGTAACATGATATAAGGGTAACAAACATCCGAATAAAACATATTTCGTTCAAATATAAACTTCATGCATGAGGCTAATTTTTGCAAGTTTCCACACTCGACACTCGCACGCCGCAGACTCGCTCCATCCCCACTTGTGCCAAAGGTATGAACAGTTACCGAACCCAGTCCTCAGGCTTAGCTTAAGGTTTAGCTTGCACCATATTTGTTGGCTCTCATTAAAACCTTTGGGCCGCTGCTCTGTGTTAAATTCAAAGAATTCATAAAGTCGGATCAAGCTACAATTTACAGTGACAATATCGCCAAAAAAACGTCAATTTTATATGAAAAATTTCAAGTTTGTGGCACTTCCACACTTTAACACGTCAAAGTCGGTGAATTTGATTTGACGGACTAGTTAGATATATACCAAAATTGGAAGCATAATAATAGCTTGTAAATAGCAAAAATCTATCTAAAAATAATTTTATTTCTATATGTTACATTTGCAACTTATGTATACCCAACTTACGATAGTTGTTTGTTTGGGACTAAGTCGATCAGTGTGAAGTTGCCTGCAAATATTTACTTTGTTGATGAAAAAGAACTTACTTAAGTCGCATTTTCTCAAATAATGTCTTGGTTACAAACATTTTCTATACACCTATCTATACGCAGTGAAAATGTTTGCCAGAGGCGAAGGCTATTGGGAAGACTTGGAGCGAACTCAACCACGTAACTCAAGACCGATCCAGATGGCGCCTGGCGGTGCACTGTGGACGCCCTCTGCCCTATCTAGGGGACGTAGGACAATAAATCAAAAGTAGGTAAATAAGTCAACTAAGTCTATAGAAATAAAGTTATTAATAAGCTTGGAACTTTGAACTTCGAATTTGGATTGGGAAAGCAAAGGAATGAGTGACGGATTTTACGTGAACCTTTATAATACTCGTAATTACTGCGCCCGTCCAGCCCTTTGACTATGTCACAGACGTGAATTAATTGCGTGAATAATCGTTCGTGCGGGTATCCAAAGCTCAATTGTAATTAAAACTATCGAGACTGAACTGCAACTAGTGTAGTCAGTCACTGCCGCGCCCTGTCACAATCCGAGCGTGGACGTGGACGCAAGCGCACGCGTGCCGGGGCGCGCCGTGGGAGCTGTTCGAACAGCTTCCGCTATTTGTGGTATTTTCTATAAAAAGGGACCTTATTGTCGGTGGCGCTTACGCCATTATAATTGATGCTCCGATATAAATACAATGCCGCGCGACGCTGTGCGGCGTAAACGCCATCGACAATAAGGTCCCTTTTCATAGGAAATGCCCCATTATAAAGTTAGAATCATAGTACTAAACCGCGGCGGCCTACGTGTTAGCTTTACGAGTTAGATATAATAAAGATATAAGTGCGCGCATTAAGTTTGGTGAACGAAATACATCATCATCTTCCTCGCGTTGTCTCGGCTAATGGGAGCCTGGGGTCCGCTTGGCAACCAATCCCAAGAATTGTCGTGATCACTAGTTTTTACGAA
The DNA here is from genome assembly GCF_947568885.1 of Cydia strobilella. Lineage (NCBI taxonomy): Eukaryota > Metazoa > Arthropoda > Insecta > Lepidoptera > Tortricidae > Cydia > Cydia strobilella. The sequence goes on from NC_086052.1 coordinate 598,470, forward strand.
AGCGACATCTTTCATGACCATCTACCCACATTTAAATCTAAGATATTGCCAAAACGAAAATAATAGTAGTAAACCATTAGTATTAGTATTTATTTATTTGTTTAAGGATTGCCGTAAAATTGCAAATAATGTATATATAGGTATTAGTTAATTGTTTTAAAAATTTAATGTTTCTTTTTATGTATAGTTTAAGATCTCGTTCCCAGTCCTATTATACTCAGTCAATGCTATGTACTCCTTAATTGTCGTACTGTATCAGGTGAAGTACTTTGACACAATTTAAATGCAACATATGTAATACATACGATGTGGCTGTACTTAATAAATAAAATAAAAATAAAAATAAAAGCGACTGCTACTATCCGACCTTCCAACCCAGAGGGGAAACTAGGCCTTATTGGGATTAGTCCGGTTTCCTTACGATGTTTTCCTTCACCGAAAAGCGACTGGTAAATATCAAAGATATTTCGTACATATCGAAAAACGAACGAATACCAATGGGTTTGAACCCGCGACCTCCAAATTGCAAGTCGCACGCTCTTACCGCTAGGCCACCAGCCCTTCTTGGTGAACGAAATACATATACAATTACTTTACTAGTTCAGTCTTAGTTTCATTCGAAGCCACTACGTATACCTACTACCACCACCACCTATACTTGAAGCATCAGGTAACCTCATCATCAGCAGCCGCGAGGGCAGCGGCTACACATCACACAGCTGGCCTGGACGCTGGCCTGGACAGCATTCACCTGGCCAGGGGCTGGCCACGGCTACCGAGCCACGTGTCTCAAAGTCAAGAGAATAAACCGAGGATAGACTGAGGCTAGCCTATGGACTTCATTTCTGGTACGGGTGCATGCAGCTCATAAAGGAAGGATTTTGCAGACATCATTTTGAGTGTCCCATGACGGGGACCTGCCTTTGCAGTCGTCAGCGGCGGCGAACGTCACGTCCCTCATTTTATCAAGCAAAATGACAGATACAGCGCCCGCGTCAAGGCCAGCTGTTGCCATACAAATATCACTTTCAGACTTTTCTAATCAATTGTCACTTATGTAGTATTTACAAATAAACTTATTGATAGTGTTCTTTCTTACAATTAGTAAGCTGCTTTCATTGGTAGTTATTTTTTACGCTGCTGCCTCCGTATTATTACCTAGCTGGATAGCAGCGGTCTTAGCATTAACGGTCAAACAAAATGGCGCATATCTTGAGTTCTTTCAGCTTATTGGAAAATTTAACTTTTATATGCGGAAAGTAATACCAGAGGTTAGTAAGTAGAAAAGAACCCCCGAAAATGTGCTAGCGTCGGCGTCTAGTCAACTCAGCATAGTGTGGCCGTAGTCGTTTTCCAAAGCGCCGATTAGACGCCGACGCTAAAATTACGCTAGTGTAGGGTGGCCCTTAAGGTGACGTTCATATTTCAAATGCAAGTGCCCAGGTAGCATTTAGACGTCATTATGACGTCCGTTACGTCATTATGACGTATAAATGACGTCATTATGAGGTCACTTGTACGTCGCTGACGTCATTTTGCTACCTGGGTGTGTTGCGACGCCGTTGTTGAATTGAAGGCCGCTAGACGTTCTGTTGGGACGTTCACCACACACGTTAAAGTTGTTGGTCTTTGATTTTTACTAGCATTTGGTCTTCTTAATAAAATTACATGGGCAGGATTACTTTGGTGTGGAAGGCACCATATGAGAAGGTAAATGGGACTATTAAGACAGTGGATGTAAATGCTTTAAGTAGATATATTATTCTGTCTAGTTTTTGTAATATCAAGTTAGAGGTGTTTTTCGAATTGCGACTGTAGTAGCAATGAAATGAAATGAAAGGTTGTTTGTTTGTTAAGGCTCTTTTTATTCTTAAAACTGGTTGCCATTTTTTGCGTAATAATTGCGGAACCCTTCGTGCGCGAGTCCGGCTCGCACTTGGCCGGTTTTTTAAATAGTGTACTTGCAAATCTTATAACGGGGTTAACAGGGATTATATCAAGAACATTTTTTTTCAGTTAGGGACTTGAAACTTCGTACTCTTCGTAGGTTGTGACAGACAAATCTCATGCGTTGTATAATTATTAACAAATGATTAACCGTCCCTACTTCTTTATCTGCATCTGCATCTTTTGCTGCATAATGTTCTATGCTCATGTAGAATATAATAATACCACCAACATAAAAATCCATGCGTATGAAGTCGCGGGCAACAGCTGGTACATGTATTTAAAAGCAAAATGAATTCTGAACGGATTGAACTCGGCCGCTGAGCCGCGGTAATGCAGATTTAACCGATTCATTGCCGAAGAGATCCCGATCCAATTTCATATCCAGTTTGTATAAGGGGTCGGCGGATTAAGCTGTGAATGGACGTACGTAAATATACGTCGGCTGTTTGTTTTTTGATCAAGAATAATCATCATCAGGCATCAAAAGTAGCGGATCAAACAATGCGAAAAAATTATCTGCTACTCCGGTATACTTTTCCACATAGAGATTGTCAACAGTTCGTAAAGTACCTATCAGATACAGTATTATTGTTCTAAATATAGACATATATCTGTCGGGAATCGTGGGCGTATCATACTATCGGAAGCACATCAGAACCTTCAATCGTGGATGACGAGGGTTTTCAATGAAATACGATATTCAACTCACAGGCTTTACTAGACAAGACTGATTACAAATCATAGCACACGTTATATTTCTCATCTTAACCCAGGTAGCAAAATGACGTCAGCGACGTACAAGTGACCTCATAATGACGTCATTTATACGTCATAATGACGTAACGGACGTCATAATGACGTCTAAATACTACCTGGGAAGCAAACCAGTGGATTTGACCCAGGAAACGCTACCGCTGTCATCTTCTCCCGTTGGTTCTCATCTGAAGATTGATTGACAGCATAACTTCAACTGTTCTGGATTTCATTTGTTTAGACAGCGCACTCTATGACGCCTTGGCGGAACTGCGTCGAACGCCACTCAGGTGTACGTAACACCCTAGTTTGCTCTATTTGTCAAGGATTGCGTGTTAAAACGTCTCTTAAAGGCGATAGATGGCACAATTCAGCCATTCTCCGACATATCTTTATGGTAAGCTGTTAGTTATGGATGGTATAGAAAGGATGCCAATCTCTTATGGCAGAATTGTTGCAAAAGTGACCGCTTTCAGCTTTAAATAATAGTTCCTAATCTCTCCGGTGGCGCTAGTTTGGCTCTGGGACATGAGTATAACATGAACCATATAAGGCAACAAATAACCCGACCAAATTACGTAGGTTGTTTTTGGTAGTATTTCGGTGTATGGTGGCGCCGCCTAATTACTGTTTTTTGATGGACACTTCATACATAGAGATTTGGCTCCTTTATATATAGGTAGTCTCCATGCTGTTAGTGAATACTTTTGACGCTTAGTCGGGTCCGCTATTTTGTCGTGGTCTCTGACCATACGAAGCCAAGCTACCAAAATTCAAATTTAGAATGTTAGTAAAGTGGTTAACTATGGCTTTACATTGAGGGTACGCCAATAACTTGACTAGAACAAAGTGTGGGAAGTTCATCATAAACGTTTTTTATATGTAATACGTCAGTGACAAAGAAGCATACGGCCCGCTTGATGGTAAGCAGTCTTCGTAGCCTATGGACGCTTGCAACTCCAGAGGAGCTACATGCGCGTTGCCAACCCTAACATTCCGCACCCTCGTTGAGCTCTGGTAACCTTACTCACCGGCAGGAACACAACACTATGAGTAGGGTCTAGTGTTATTTGGCTGCGGTTTTAACTGCGCTATTAACAATAGTCTTGTAAGTTTTGTACATGTACCTAATTACTAACACTTTTATGGTCTTTGCCTGAAATAAATGGTTTATTATTATTATTATTTAATAGAAACGACATATTTTCATAGAAATTTGAGACCGAGGTTTCTCAATTTTTTCTTTATTCCTAAGCATTGATGAATCGTTTGCAAAATTTTTATATAAAATAAATTAAAAGTGCCATCTATCAAATAACTAACTCTTGAAACTTGTTAATCATAATTACCGAAAATCAATTCGTAATTAACGAACTCCAAAACAGACAGCACTAATTGGTGTTAAGTTGCAGAAGATATTCTTGGAAAAGACGGTTCATAATTACATCGTACCTTACTGTCAGAGTTCCGCGGTCTCAGCGCTGTTTTACAGAGAAGGCACTTTTGAAACAACAGCGCACAGATAGTACCTTAATACGGATTCTAGGTTGAGAAGTAATCTTTGATAAATACTCAGCGGGCAGTCATTGCCTTAAGGGTGCAATATAACAACACGCTCAGGATGCTGTTGGGATTGCCCAGGTATTGTAGCGCTTCGGGCATGTTTGCGGAAGCGCGAGTAGACGGCTTCCATGCCATTATTCGGAAGCGGGTCGCCTCCATCATGCGCCGTGTGCGCGAGAGTAACAACAGCATACTGGGCGTGATCGCTAGCAGTTTAGACTCCCCCATAGCGAGACACTGGAACACCCTTCATGTAGTGAGTTGACCTGACGGAATTTTGTTGACATTATTAATATTTATTTTGTATGTGTTGAATTTTTGTAATGTGCCTTTTTATGTGAGTTGTGTGTTTAATGACTGAAATTTTAATTTAATTTAATTTGATTTAATTTTAATTTAATTTAATTTTAAGATTTGTTTTGATGTACCTATTTATTGTTGTTTTGATTGTGCTCGTGATTTTAATGTAATATGGATCTTGTTATCTGCAATGAAGAAATACAATACAAATATACTTAATTGATAAAAAAAAATAGAAACAAATCCAAATATTTTGAAATTGCATTTATATTCGAGAAATTAAGACTACTTGACAAAATTTGTTAAGTAGTCTTAAGTTCTCGAATATAAATGCAATTTCAGAAAGACTACGTTTTTCGTCAACTCTAGGGGAGCAGGATTGAATTTTTTAATATCTGTTTATTTATTCTTTATTATTCTATCTGCGCATTCCACACATATATATATATATATATACGTTAGTCTTGTTATATATTTGATGGGTATTTACACTAGGTTTGATAGTTTCATGATACTTATAAAGAAATAGATGGGAATGTAGTGATAAACATTTATTTACATACAAGATATATACAGTGGTACTACGTAAACGAAATTAATAACTAGCTTAAATCTAAAATAGGCCCTTGAGGCATTGTACCAAGGATGCTGGCGGCATTTCCCCGCTGTATCGCAATGCTGATACGTTGTGCGAGAAAGCCGCCAGCTCTTCGGTCACCAGTTACGTCAACCAGACGCTTCGCGATTTCTGCAAAATGCGAATGTAGTTGTAGGTTCTCCTAGGTGTCGAGTCCCACATTTATACGTCATTATGACGTATAAATGACGTCATTATGACGTCGCTGACGTCACTGCTACCTGAGGTGAGTGACGAATTGAATATAAATAGATGACTTGCGTGTCTCAACACTCCTCAACACATGTGTGGAATGACTTAAGGCCGTTCCATCGGTTTGCCGTTATCACTGTCACAATTCGCAAGAAAGAACGGGAAAGACCATGCGTCAATTTTGATCGAATTTTGTCGATTTTTTATATATTTTAAAAACGTTGCCTTACAATATCGAAATTCGAAAGCGGTAAAATTACTATTTAAGTTAAGACTGGTTTTTCTTCTTTTTTTTGTTTATAGTATCACGTAATAAATAACCGAGTAAAGTTGGATTAAAAGTCCGAGTTAGAGGTTACTTTGGGAATTAATTGTATCGAGCGATGTGTCATAATTCGTGTATAGGAAGCTTATAAATTAAAGATAATATAATCAAAAACTGCATATATTTTTTCCACGTCTACGAACATAAACGTTTCTTAGAAAAATATGATCATATAAAGAGATTTTTCGCCTTCTGGCTCAGGGAACCGCCTTGACGAAATGTGTTTTTAAAATTTTAAGCTTATTGCGAGCTCACAGTCACTAGTTAATTTTTAAATGATCTTTGTTGGACCCGCTGTTTTTAGCTTCAACAACTTCCTAATTGCCAATTAACAATGGAATAAGCCACAGGCTTCAGTAACTTTTGACTTTGCAGAAGCCAAACAAATTGTTTTTTGAAGAACCAATTGTGAAACCAATTGTGGTTTACCAAATCAATTCACCAAAACTGAATAAATTATATGACATGGAAACGTTTGAACGGGTCTCTATTGTTTGACATAATTATTGAAAGTCATAATGTATAGTCATATTATCATTAGTCATAAATTGGTCTTTCTCAGAAACGCGCCAGAAACGCGTAACTTTACAGGATTGCCATAAAACAAACCTAACCTAACCTATCTATAGGATAACCCGAGGAAAATCCTGAAAAGTTAACGGTTTCAGAATTTTGAATGATAATATGACAATCATTACATTATGACTTTCAATAATTATGTCAAATAAAGGGACCCCCGTTAACACTTTGAACGTAGAACGTATTTATTGCGGTTAATTAATAACGATATTCGTATTATACAAATACTAATTGATTATCAAGTTATATTGGCTGCAGTTTTGCCTTTTCAAAAACATATCGTTTTCTAAATAACATTTTAATAAAAATCCTTTTCTTAATTTATATTTATAAATAGAATAAAAAACAATCTTTAGTGATTATTACCTATACTACTAACAGAAAAAGAGGTTTAATTATATAAAAATCTTGTACTTTAATATATTTTCCTTATAACACCGACAAAATTTATACAACAAGGTGCAAACAACCGTAAAAACCGATAATCTAATCACCAACTTTGGCAAGAACACCAACGAAACAAAAAGTTATTTAACGCATTTTTCAACCGAAATTCAAAATGTCCGACACCATTACCGGCAAAATCATTTTATACGCGGACGTTGAAATTGAAATACCATTATTGGAGGTTTCCCTTTGGCGAGTTCCGGAATATATGTATCTAGAACACGGATATGGAGGCCAATTCTGATATAACTAATTTTGTTAACTCCCGACTCAAAAAGAGTGTTGTTTGACCAGTATGTGTTGTGTCTGTCTGTTGCACCGTAGCTCTTAAACGGATATACCGATTTAGATAAGGTTGTTTTATTTGAAAGCAGATTATGTAGCGGTGGTGCTCAGGCGTGGTTTATTAAAATCGGTTCATCTGTCTCATTGCGGGTGTTTAAAACTTTTTAATTTATTACGGTCGTGAATCGTGTCATATGGAAGCTTATAAGCATGAATAAGACCAATCGAGTTTGATTCGACGACTGATTTACCGAGAATGGCGGACAACGAAAATCGAAATTTCGTTGTCTCTATCACTCGGGCATATTCGAGCGATATCTGATGCAGATAACGAAATTCCGAATTCACTTGATCGGTGCCGAATCAAGGTCGTATCAAAACATGATGAAAACAACATCAAATTGTTAAAAGATAATTGGCCATTGACATGGATCTATGTGAAAGCGGATTCAGCTGTACGATCAAAAAGTGTGATCAGATGAAAAGTCAAACTAGAGGGTTGCATTTAGTTTTGAATACCATGATGATGATTAGTGATGATGTACCATGGATTGCAGTAAATAAGTGAAATGAAAATGAAACGAAATTACGGAATCAGTGACTGACAAAAAATGTGGAAGAACCATTATAAACATCATATTTTGATAGAAGTTTGACGTTAAGGCCGTTCCATCGGTTTGCCGCTGTCACTGTCACATTTCGCAACAAAGAACGGGAAAGATCATGCGCGCCAAGTGTCAATTTTGATCGAATTTTGTCGATTTTCATTTATTTAAAAAACGTTACCTTACAATATCGAAATTCGAAAGCTATGAAATTACTATTTAAGTTAAGATTGTTTTTTCTTCTTTTTTTGTTTACAGTATCACATAATAAATAACCGAGTAAAGTTGGATTAAAAGTCCGAGTTAGAGGTTACTTTGGGAATTAATTGTATCGAGCGAAGTGTCATAATTCGTGTATCGGAAGCTATGTTGTTAAAGATAATATAGTCAAGAACTACATATATTTTTTCCACGTCTACGAATATCAACGCCTCTTAGAAAAATATGATCATATAAGGAAATTTTTCGCCTTCTGGCTCAGGGAACCGCCTTAATTTTTTGCACAGATCTAGAATGACGCTTAGGGGAGGTAGGGAAGCATTGGACACTTTTTTACTTAAGTCGTGATAAAAACGTAACATTTTAACATAATCCACATCTATTTGGCTTCAATTAGTATTAAGAACACTTATAAGTACGTATCTATATGCGGTCCTAAAATTGCAAGAGATTTTTTAAACCATGCCAAAAGTGCCCAAACCGCCCTGTGGCGTGTATCTTGGGATATTCTGTAAAAGCAAATAATTAATGCAATCACATATTATTTATGAATTCAATACTTTCAATGACAGTTGACATACAGCGTGATCTACATTATATGTCACGTGATCTGGAATATTCCGGAATTCTGGAGCATCCATAACTGGGACACTGGCGGTTATTGGACTTATTGGAAAGAGTGAAGTCAAACGTTGATGTGTTCGGTTTTTAAAATCGAGTGATCTCGATTTCGCTTGTTATGTGGAATCGAATGGGCATCGTGTCATCGGTCAGCATTTTATTTTCATGTCAGCAAGAAAAATATCTGTCAGGCGTATTCTGATTGTTATAACAGGTTATGAACTTGTTATGGACATTAAAAGTGTAACTTCTTCAACCAGAAACGTCATTTTTGACATTGACAGATGATCATCAAGGTCGTATCAAAACCATAACAAATTGTTAAATTAGAATCGTCCTCAAGATTAGTGAAAAGTCTAAGCAAAATAAATTATATTAAATATGGAACTTCTACGAGTATGCTCACCTCACACCTCACACACATGTATTTATTATATTAAAACGGGGCACTTACGTATTTTAAGTCGAAGATTATTCGACATGTTTCGCTCCATAACGAGGAGCTTCAACGGGACAAGAGCCGTCTTCAATTTGACATACGTGAGTGGCCCGTTTTACATTTTATATGTCTGTGTCACACAAAAATATGCTATCACACACACACAGATAACTTTTTTTTTTTCAAAGTAGCAATGACATATATTTTCTTTTTCGTTTATTTTCGTTTATTCAGAAACCAAACAGTCATATAAACATATAAAAAATATATATATAGAATAATAAAAATAAAAAAATAATAAGAAAAACATATAGAATGATAAATAGAATGATGATGATGATATATATAATGTAAAATGGTCTCAGCGTTAAGTAACTATAAGAAACATTATCTTTAGCACCACTTTTCGAAAACTGTACATCTTCCTCGTTACTTTGTACATATCTAATCAGAAAAGACAAAAATAATTATTTAAAGAACATTCAATTGTTACAGAAAAGCTTTTGAGATTAAAAGTTGATCCATCCCGATTTGAAAACTGAGAATAAGCGTTGATAATTCGTGAATTTGTCAATTCTAAGCTCAATATTAAAACAATATTAAGAGTAAACCTAATTACACCCAACTGAATTTTTAATGTTATCAGCTTGCGAGCAATACGTAAATAATTTGAACTAAATCTGTGGGAATAATACGTTACTTTCAGAGCATCTCGCTCACAACAATATTTTCTCACATAATTTTTTTTTTGGTCCTATTTTTATTTTGTTGTCGATGTTTTGTTTTTTCTAAATTTTATTTATTTATTAGCCTACTTTGGTGTTCCACTGCTGGGCAAAGGCCTCCCTCGTTTTCTCCACTCGACCCTGTCATCGGCTTTTTCCCACCATTTGGGGTCCAAGCCATCCCACCATCTCCTTTTTGGTCTGCCTGAACCCCGGCCTGCACCGTCTGTGGTGTTCCGTGGGTCCCACTTAGTAACCATTTTGGCCCACCTTTCCTAATTATTTTTTAAATATATTTCTGGTTCTGGTACTAATATTTCATGATGTAGACCAACCTTTCCTTTTCGTTGGATCATCCTTTCCTTTGTCGTAACAGATTGGTACAACAAACACTTAGCCTCCTCGATGTCTTTCAAAGAAAACATCGTTACACACAAACGGATCATACCATCTTTATTCTTCTTCCTCGCGTTGTCCCGGCATTTTGCCACGGCTCCATGGGAGCCTGGGGTCCGCTTGGTAACTAATCCCAAGAATTGGCGTAGGTACTAGTTTTTACGAAAGCGACTGCCATCTGACCGTCCAACCCAGAGGGGAAACTAGGCCTTGTCGGGATTAGTCCGGTTTCCTCACGATGTTTTCCTTCACCGAAAAGCGACTGGTAAATATCAAATGATATTTCGTACATAAGTTCCGAAAAACTCATTGGTACGAGCCGGGGTTTGAACCCGCGACCTCCGGATTGCAAGTCGCACGCTCTTACCGCTAGGCCACCAGCGCTCTTATCATCATACCATCTATATTCATTAAATAAATTTTATTATTAAGACGATTCTCGCTGATTTGGCCTTGAGCGTCTCAGCGTCTCTGTACCCGCACCCCGCTCACTGCGATCGTACGTGAATTTCGTCTCGGTGCGGCGACTGCGGCGGAACGAGGTTCAAAGAATAACCTACAGCCCAGAGGCGCGCGGCATTTGGCGCTATACCTCGCATTTGTGTATCTTTTGCAGATATTTTGTTGTTTGAGTATGAGTAGTACATGCGTGTAGAGGTCGTAAATTATAATAAAAATATATTCCCTTATGCATTATACTTTACAAGCCTCAATTAGTTAATTTGTGTTTTATCTGTTTCTTACAAATAAATACCTAAGTCAAATCGACGGATTAAGATTTATAGCTAAAGCTTGGTATGTACTAAATTGAGGAGTACAGTGCGTTTATTTTATACAGTTTTTTTTTATCCGTAATAAATAAATATAAATAATGCCATTAATAGTTAACTTATAAAATTAAAGTACCTACTAGCTTCATATACTACTACAAATGTGTTATTTTTCGAAATTCGAAGTTTTCTCAATCATTACGTGGGAATATCATCATTATTAGGGTTCCGTACCTCAAAAGGAAAAAACGGAACCCTTATAGGATCACTCGTGCGTCTGTCTGTCCGTCTGTTACAGCCTATTTTCTCGGAAACGACTGAACCAATTAAGTTGAAATTTGGTGTATATAGGTATATGTAAGTTTGTGACCCAAAGACGGACATGTAACGTAAACAAATTAATTTTAAACCTACAATAAACTTAATAGTAAGTTTTTCCGTAAATTCCGTAAATAAAAATACGATTGCTAGTTCTTATTCGATTAAAATTAAGTTTTTTAACAGGTACTATTCATACATACAATGTAATAGGTAGCTTATGATCTATTATTTATTGTTTCGAGATGGAATGGAACATTATTCAAAACGTAAAACTTGAATGACATTATAATATGTCGGTTAGAAAACATTTATTTATTTATTTCAAATGAAGTTTTCTCAAAGATACGTATAATATATACGGATATTATCATTACATTCCTTGTAATAGACCGCAAAATACCGTGTTGCGCTCGCTAATGCGCGTCGCAACCAAATCAGCGCTCTGCAGTTATTTATTCTTTGGCCACAATAACTCCGATATTATAGCACTTTGCTTGTGCATAAGCGAACATAGTGCAAGGAAGGCACGGAGCGACGAGCGACACAGCCTCCTCGTCTCAAAGCTGGCACACGACTGCCGGCCACGCCATTTTCAGGCTGCATACGCATGAAATGTGGAAAAACGTTCGATTTCTTAAGAAAATATTTTTTGATTAAGAAAAGCTATGTTGCATTTGTAGAACCTGTTAAAACATTTTTGTTAGTTTAAAAATAATTTTAATCGATTAAGCCGTTTAGAAGTTATAAGCAATGTTAGCCGCAAAACGGCCTGTCGTGTTATTTTTTTTTCGGTGAAACTACAAATTTCAGGAAGAAATGCAAATGTTGCGATTGTTGTCCATAGAGTGAAGATGCATATATATTTTTTTCATAATTTTTGGTTGACTCATTTAGAAGTTATAAGCTCTAAAAAGTAACAGTTTTTGGCCAAAAACTGCGCGAAGCGCCTTAACAATTGCAAGCAGGTTACAACCATTACACTTCGTAAACAGTGGCCCATAGCAAAAAACTTACATTTCCATAATTTTTATCCAAAAAATATTCTGTTCACTTTTTCGCCAGGCTCAAATTTTTTAACTTCGTAAGAGTTCTAGAATAATTTCGTTCAGTACGGTGTACTGTCAGCCATTCTTTGGCTGAATGATCCCGTCAGCGGCTCTACTGGATACCGTCAGCCTTTAATCCTTTTTCTTAAGCTCGGGCACAAAGTGTACTCGGATAAATTTGATTAAGCCGGGGGACGAGCGATTTGAATTATCTCACGTATTTGGTAAGGACTTAAGGAGTCGGGATTCGGTCACTGGTTTAAGGGCAAAATTAAAGTTGAACTTTGCGGGTTGATAGGTTTGTTTTTTAATTTTAAATTTACGTTCGTACGTGTGTGGTGGTCAATCGTGCCATATTATTATATGGCACAAAAAATCATAATCGTAATTCTATAGAGCAGAAAAAGTCGATCTCGAGAAAATTCAAAAAGTTTAAAAATAATTAAGCAACATTTAAATTTCGAATGCCTCCCTCCGATCTCAATTTTCATATAATTGTTAAGATTTTTCAGAATTTAATACTGTAAAACCTCCCAACTATAGTCCAATTTTATTAATTAATACTTACACTAAAAATATGTAACAATCTTAATTGTTAAATATTGCTACATTACATTGTTGCGCGTTTGCGGACCGCTGGGATTCCACGCTGATGAGTCGATGGACGCAGCTAGCTCCATGTCCCGCGCTCCGCGTAGGTAAAGGTTTTAAGTTTTATTTGCTGAAGTATTTATGTAACAGATTTACAACACATTACTTAACTTTTAGTACCTGACATGTTACTAACATACTATGGGATTTGCTTGAAATAAATATCATTCATTCATTCATTACTGCTGCAAATGTCAAAGATCCGAGCAAAAATCATCGATTTTGTCATTTGAGGCAGCAAATGCAGTCAGCAATTATGTCGCATTAATTCGAACGGTTCCTTTAGTCATAGAATCTTGTTGGCGCCCATCGGGTACATCAGCAACACCCTAAAACCTACAAGCCCATTGTGTCCAAGCCTTAAATTTAAGCCTCAAATTACGATATAAATGATTTAGTATCTCCGGCATCGTTTTCAAGACGTCATTATTAGCTTTAATTAAACAATTCATTAATTTGAGCCAGGCCGACTTGAAGTAAATAATAATAAAATGTAAATCATATTTTCTTGTACATTGAATCAATTTAGATTTTAAGCAATTATGTAAAATATTAAAAATGAAATTTTATTATTATATATGAATTTAATCATTTTATTGTCGACGTTAAATGCTTCCTAATCTAGTTAAAATGAAAAATATGTATTTTTGACGTGTCATGTTGCATGCAATATATATAAAAATAAATGTTGAAATATTATTGCTTTAGTATTTAAGTTTAAGTAATAAGTACAGTAAGTGTAAGTTTTAGTTAATAAGTACATTGCTATATACCCTAACAGAGTTCATGTGAACACTTTAGCTGTAAAATGCTCTTTGTAAGACCTTATGTAAACACATGATTATAAATGCAATAAATGAATTATGAATTATTAAGGGCTTTGGAACCATTCCAGGGAACATGTAGATTTTGTGAAGTTATCTTAGTTTAGCTTTAATTTTGTAGTTATTAATTTTAAATTAAATACAAACTGTCCCAAAATTTAAGCGCTTGTTAGGAACTTTTAAACAGGGTACTTGTGTATCTAACAACAAAAATAGGTAGCCAACTAGGGAACACATCAAATTATTTTATGAAATATTTTAGTTTGTGTTTTTTAAGTAGTCACATTACTATAATATATAAATTATAAACTGAAATAGATATCAATGATATCATACATCAGCGGTCACCAAATGGCGGACCGCGGTCCGCATCCGGACCGCCGACGTTTTTTGATTTTTGCTTATTTAATAAACTCAATGAGAAACGGACCGCGATGGTCATTTTATTCTAAGAACCGGACCCCTGAAGAAACTAATTGGTGACCTCTGTCATACATTAAAGAAAAAGTGACCAAGTCCACCGGTGACCGAGGCGGGAATCGAACCTGTGTCTTCAGCTGACGCGGCTGACGTCCTGACCACTAGACCACCCGGCTACGGCGGTACCCGTCCCAAATTCTCTGGTGTATGCTATCTTTGAAAGGCTCCCACAATTTAGGAGGGAATTAATCTTCTCGGGTCAGAGGTGGATCGCGTATATCTTGAATTGAAAATAGTTGTTATGTATAATCTGCCTTATGAACCGGTTTTTGCATGTATAACTAGCCTTAAAGTTTATAGTATATTATGGTTCATTATTTTTGTATGTGGGTACTTTTGCACAGTGTAGCTTTTCCTCAGTCACCCGTTGACCACAAACGCTGTAAAGGGTTCGAAACGTCTGGTTGTATTATAAATTCAATATACGCGATATAATCCGATTTCATAGTTTTATTTCATACTATCATGAAAAAATGTCCCAAAATTTTGTATAAAAAAAAGTTTTTCCAGTGCGTCACGTTCATATAAATAAATTAATTATTCATACAAAAATGTAACGATTTGGAAAGAAAATCTTGGGACACATTTTTTCATATATGAAACGTGAATGTACAAATGATTCCGAATAAAATGAGCCCAAGAAGTTAATATTTTGAAGACATGAATGAAATTTAATTTTTTTTTGGAAAACGCTCAGTTATCAATAAGCATGTTTAACGAAAATAACACACACACA